>NC_041396.2:176034266-176304266 GCF_900747795.2 Erpetoichthys calabaricus | reverse complement strand
CAAAACAAAGACGCTGAAGATGAGGTGCAAGGGAATTTAAGGTGGCCCGGCATTATGAATATTTTCATAGGCTTCAGGGATTCTTGTGTTAACTTTGAGGACATCAACACTGAGCAATGTCAGACCAAGGTGAAGGAAAATATCAGTGGTACTAACCATCCCAACAACTTCCTCTTTTCTGTACTGAGATCAAGAAAAGCCACTGCTGCCTGAAATCCAGTTCTGAGAGACTGAGGAGGAGCTTTTTTCACAGTCCATACACACATTGAATAAAGAAACTGTCTAGAACTTCATGATGCTCTATTGCTAACTCTCTTACATTATGCTATTTAAGTTATTAAGTCATTTATTTAGTTATTAGTTACCTAAACTGTGTAAACAAATACTGTATAAGATTGCATTATTATTCATTTTATGCACTGCAAGTACATATTTTAAACATGCACACAGCATAGCTTGGCATATACTTTGTAGCAGATAGTACTAAGAAATATGGAGGAGCTTGCTTGAAGAAAATTATGATTTCAATTAACAGCGAGCAGCAGGGGATAGTTTGAACCTACTGTTATAAATGAACAATAAATCAAAGTAAAAAAATGTCCAAATAAATGCATGAATTTATAGATTCTACAAAATACCATATCATACCATACCATTTTATAAGCCTGATAAGTCCTGACCAGGGTCTTGTGGAAGCTTAACCCAGCAAGGTTGGGGCGCAAGACAGGAAAAGGGCACCAGCCCATCACAGGGTGAACACATACACATCCACACACAAGGGCCAATTTAGTATTACCAGTCCACTTAACATGCATGTCTTTGGACTGTGGAAGGAAACTGGAGGATGTGTACAGACACAGGGAGAACATGGATACTCCATACAGGGAGGACTCGGGATGTGAACCCTTGTTTTCCTTACTGTGCAACATCAGTGCTGCCCAAGTTACACAATTGAAAACATTTTTAAAATAAATCTGTGTTTTTGACCTGAATGCAAATAGTGGGAAGATAAATATAATGTAGATCTGACAAGTATGTGTCAGTACTAAATAGGCGCTAGTAGTTCTGAAGTTCATATCTGCACTACAAAGCACAAAACCGATGTAGCAAAAGTGAATTTCTATTTTGTAAGAAGCAGAGGAGTCTGTAACTGCAGCTAATGGTGTTTTGGCATTTCTCACAGTTGAACATCCAGATAGTTATAGTTTAATGAAAAACCTAGTGGATGAAATGGGTTTTTTGGGTGTGGCTGTTTTTGTGACCATGTGAGATAACAATGGATACCCTGTTTCATTATGTTTCAGAATGTTAAAATTCATAATCTTTGGTACCAATGAGAATTTCTAAGTAAGTTATAGTGAATTTAAAGGTACTGGTATGAGTCATTTTACAGTAACGCATTTCATTTTTCTGAAGAATAGGCATAATGTTTCTCAATTCTTTCTCCAAAGTGTGGAATAAGCTTACCATGACAATCAAACTGTCCTCAGTCTCATAGTACTACTACTACTACTACTACTACTAGTAATAATGATACCGTAATAATAATACATTTTATTTATATACTGTAGTTCCTTTCCTGTTCTCAAGGCAATTTGCTTTTAACCCAGTCCACCTTCAAGCTTCTTTGCTTTTATCTGAGCACTGGTTTTCATCTAGTATTGGTGTAACTGTAATAATACACTTGTTTGTACAAAATTGTAACTTTTGTACTTTGTTACATATTAAGTTTGTACTTCCATGTTTTTGTACATTTATTTGTTTTAGAAACTCACCTTGGATAAGGGTGTTTGCCAAATTAAGAAACATAATCTTCAGCACAATCCACGCATATAAATAATAGGACCATAGAGTACAATTCAGAAATATAGAATATAACTTGAATAAAACACTAGTCTCATCATTCAGTAATCTTTAACAAAAACAAAATTATCAGAAACTTAATCCTTCAATATAAAGAATTTGCAGTAGATAATTGCAAAAGTGGGATAGAGTGCCTAATCTCAAATGAGAGTTTCAATGAATTCAAGAGCATGTTCGTTTTTGAAGAATCATAAAATGAAGCCAGACAAAAAGAATTATTGTCTGAGAAAAATGGTAAAAATATAACAGCTGGTAAAATGCAGTATTTTGGTGAAAGAAATTCCCTACAATTTGTACAGTAATCAAAAGCATGCATATATTAATTTCATTTGTTATAAAAAATGAAGTCATATCAATGCAAGGCCATGCAGTCTGTCCCCATGTCAAACCAAAATTATTAATTACACTGAAATTATGCTGCTGTGGAAAAGACAAAAAATAATAGCTTGATTCTAGCAAGAAGTGTGCATATGTGAAAAGAATCAGAGCTACTGTAATTCAAATGAGTAACAAAGAGACAGTTTCATGTTACTATAGATTCATGAATTAATGGGGATCACTGTTTCCATTGAGGGATGTGAATTTGGTCCCTCACTTAACCTCATTAATCAGATAATGGGCACAGAGCTATCTTCAGATAATACAGTCATTTCATTTTGTGTAAATAACAATTCCAGAAAAGTTTGAGACTTGTCAAATCCATGTGGAAATATGGATTTGACACTTGAATTAACCTGATTAATGCATGCAGAAAAACAGATGGAACAGAAGAGGGTGTGATGAACGATTACATTTAATTAAAAGTTGAAGACATCAGAGACCTTTACGCTTCTTTCTTTCTTTTTTCTTTTCATGGTTGTGATATATTTGGCAACACAAAGTCTGTATTATTAAACCTTTGTACTCTTATCTTTATACTTCTGTAAAAGTAATCTGCATCTAGCCCTAGAGACAAATACCACATAGTCATGTATATGAAAATAAAACTTGATGTTCTTTTTGGCAATAACTGATGTCCTTCCTGCCCTTGAGAATAAAGAATATCAAATGCAGTCTTGTGTGAAGCTGAAACAGCAACATTTTGGACATTCATTTTACAGTGTTGTGGAGTAACATCAGAAGTTAAAATTACCTAAAACATTCTGTACTAATAATGTACTCTCAACTCCTGAAATCTCTCAGACATCATTCTGATTTATAACCTGCCACTTTACCTCTCCCTTCTATTTCTTTGTCTTCTGTTGGATCCTTTCTGCAGATTCAACAAAGGCAGTTTTTCTAAAGTTAATTTTACTTAACAGATTGTTATCCACGTAATCTTGTTTTTAAAGCAAGCACCATATCACTGTATATATAATTATCAAAATCATCTAATAACTTACAAATAGAACAAACTTTAGCAGTGCCTTTTGGTTCATTGGCCAGCAGTGACAAGTCCATGAATTGCTAACAATTTTCTCAGGTTCAAATTCACGGCTGAAAGCCTGCACTTTCAATTCAGTGTAACCCGACATCACAGCCTGCCAGTCTCTCAAGCGACTGGCAAATGCAGCTTAGGTGTAAGAAGTATGATATTATTTTCTTTCACTTAATCTTTCCATATCCATCCAATTTTTGAAAAAGAAGAAAATTATTGACAGTCAAGTTTCTGTTCTTAATTTTCAGAAAATGTCTCGCTTGCTTTTTATTAAGTAAGCACTCATTTCCTACAGTCACAGAAAGTTTGATGTGTTGATTCCAGAAAAAGCCTTTGTCTAAAGGTAAATATTTAATCACTGCTTTTTCATTGAATTTAAGCAAATTTCTCAGAAACTCACTAGTGAATCTAGAGAGCATCTAAAGAGGTCACTATTTCCTAATGGAAGAATAACCTCATTAGATGTCAGTTCTAAAAAAGTTTTTGATTACTAAGGGACTAAAAGTTCACTTGAATGTCAACTCTGCTTGGGTGCTGGTGTCTACTGACCATGATTATTGCGGAAAATGCTAAATAAAGAAGAATCTTGAGCCATCATTATATGTTAAATTCCAATATGGCTGTCCTTTATTTGCACCTATAGGTGGAACCCGCATGTGCATTCTTCAGAGCATAATGGTAGATTAAAAAAACCTTAACAGAAAAGCTTCTTTTATCAGTTTAGTCCATTTACATAACATATTTCAATATGTTAATTTAACTGCATGGACAAAAAATGTTTATCCAGGTTTGCTGAAAGGGTGGTGTGGGACTTGATACTGTTCACTCCAAGCTGCCACATCCACCCCGTTATAGAGGAGAAACAGCAGCAAGGATCCAAGCTCCAAATAAAGCTGATTCCAGACTACAGCACAACTTTGATATCAAACCACTGTTCTTTAAAAATGACCACAATTATATTTCTAGATAGTAACAGGACTTGCTGATTACAGCAATTGGTGATTTTTATTATGGTCGTCTTTATGTCAAGAAGACTGAACTATATTTAATGAAATCTCTTTATGAACTAAGCCTTGGGATTAATCTGGTAACTTTTATGATGATGTTAAAAACTTAGTTAAATACTTATTAGTTAGTTAATACTGATTAGGTGTTGTGATAAAACAAAAGGGAGGAATTGTAAGGGAAAAGAAATAAAAAGTGTTTGAAACTGTCCTGACGTTAAACTAAGGCATTCTGACTTCATTTGTACCAGCGACTTTTAGATTAGAAAATGATATCATATATTACATTTAATCTTGTGCTTTGTTCTGTGATAACAGTTTATACATTATATAAGAAGTCATTTCTTATACCTAGGAAAGTCTTATTTCTTATACCTAGGACTTTCAATATGTTTAACTAGTTTTGGACTTTACGTAATACTTAATTCAGAGTTGTGTTTCTGGAGTATCCCATTTATCCAAAGGTGATTGGTAAAAATTAAAATATATTAAAATATGTTATGTAAATTAACCTAACCAATAAAGGAAGATTTCTGTTAGATTTTTTAGTCTATAGATGCAAATAAAGGATGGCCATGTTAGAATTTCACATATAATGATGGCTCAAGACTCTTCTTTATTTAGTATTTTAGCAACAATGGTCAATTCCCTCTCCACTGCCTGATAACTGAAAAGCCAATTCTACAAAATGAAAAAAAGAGTAAAGGCAACTTTGCCCTAAATTTAATTTTGTTTTGGAAATAACATTAAGCATGGAACGTTCTCCTTCTGAACACAAATGCTCTACTGTTATGATTTTGTAGACTATAAAATTATTTGCAGCTGTTATAAATTTTGCGTGAGTTTCTTAGTCAGTTCTCTGATGGTTTTTAATCAAAAGGAATCTGGATTTTGTATTAGCTTTTCTGGGAAATTGGTCTGAAATAATGTTCTTTTCTATTAATATTATGCTTTTGTAATTATTATGTCATCATATCGTTGCCATGAAATTGATATGTGGAAATGGTTGCTGAGGAAGCAATTCCGGAAGTCACACTTGGTGATGTCATCTATGCAATCATATTTATATTGCGTGTATCTAACTGCCCAAAATTGTGTCTAAAAACCTTTCTCAGACATTTATTTTGCTTGTATAGAAATTCTGGGTAAGACTCTTTAGCTCCTGTGTTAGACTTTGTAGTGTTTTAGTTGTGATGATTAGTTTTCTGATCTCCTGGTCCATTCTTATTTTACAATCATGGTGTGCCTTATTGCAGTGCTTGACAGTTTTCTATTATACATTCTATATACCGAGCCCTTTGATGGATCTTCACATCTTCTTTTTGTACTAATGATTATCTGACTATATGACCAAAGACTATCTCTCAGGCAGACCGCAGTTTGTGAGGCTCAAGGACTGTGTTTCTGATACAGATGTGAGTAACACTGGTACAGCACAAGGAACAGTCCTGTCTCATTTTCTCTTCACGCTTTATGCTTCAGATTATAAATATAACACCAGGAGCCTCATGTTTAAATGGTGCATACACACAAAAATGTTGCGTACGCCCGTTTCCACGGTCAAATCACGATGTATGAAACCTAAACTTGGAGTAAAGCCATGCACATTTTCACGCCATCTAAATGCTTGGTGTACGCAAGTTCTCCGCTTGGTTTTGCAAACTGCAGCACCCAGCATCAAAGCAGTGCTTTTGTTCAAGTGTAGTTTCCCTTTCTTTTTTAGATCCACATTCCTGACGCGGCTTTATCAAATACACTGAAATTAACCGCATATTGTTTAGTAGTTTAAGGCATCTGATTGTAATTAACCTGCAGTAATATAATGGTCCACTGAATGGCCAAACTATTCCAAATACCATAGCTGCTTTAGTGTTGTTCCTCTCAATACACCACTCAGAGTATTTATCCCACTGTATCTGAGTGTGGTATCACAGCTCTACAGCAGCTGATTGGAAAGAGAATTATCTGTATACAGCATCAAGCACACGCTACCTCAGCCATGCGCACTGTCTATTGATCTGCTCTCATACGACAAATGCTTCAGAGCCTTTCCTGTAGGGAAATCAAGGTTTTGAAACAGTTTCATCCCAAGAACTATAAACACACTCAATCAGTCCATCAAGTGCCCCTTGTAGAACTGTTTGTACTTGTTAGTGCAATTACCTCACTGTAAACTTGCGATACAGTTATAATATTGCACAACCTCAGCCACTTTATAAAGCGCGTATTTACATATGATGATGATATAATTTTTAAGATGAAATGAGGCAAAATATGTTTATTACATTATACAGATAAAATTTTAACAACATTTAAATGATCTGTATTGTTAATAATTAAACATGTGAGGACACGGTGTCACAGCGCTAGCTAGTTCAGGGATTGTTCCTGCCTCAAGCTGTATTCTTGCTGGGGCTGGCGGAACACTGGAAGGATAGATGGATAGAATAATTAAACATGTACTATGAAGATATTTCAATGTTCCTTAAAAGTTTTGAAGAATTGGTGTTCTAAGCTTACAGATGGCTTAACATCTATTACAGAGCTGATTGTGTGGTGATTGGTTACTTGGAGAAAGAAAAGGAAGTACAGGAATTGGAGGTTAGTGCGTGAGCTGGAGGAGGCCCATACGGCCGCTTCTAGAAACACTATGTGTCCTCTGGGAGATGCTTGAGAAGCTGGGGGAGAAGGCGACTGCGCCTCTGAAGGCTCTATAAGAGTGGGTGGAGTGGCGTGGCGCTGGATTCTCCAGTCGGAGGAATTCAGCAGTACAGGTAAGTGTTACTGGTACCGTAAATGAAACAGGAAGCCCTAGCGAAGGTAGCTGAGACACTGGTGACCGGACTCGAGTAGCCGGGTGTCCTACAGTAGACTGGGGAATGAATACCGATCACGCAGTATGGGCTGAGGCACAGGGGAGGGGCCGACTTGCATGTGTCGACACACAGACCGCACCGCTCCAAGAAGCTGCCGTATTCCTCTCTTTCTACAGGGGAAAACCATGGACTCTACTATGCCAGTGTCTGCACAAGGAAGAAACCAGCCCTCACAGGACGAGTTGCTTCACCTTATGGGCTTCAGCAGGGGGAAGGGCAGTGTGACAGATATCCAGGGATCTTGCCACACTGGGACGCCGGAAGAAGGGAAGGTCTGGGAAAAGGGCAGGATCTTCCCAGGACCCCAAGGGGGGCGACTTCCCTGGATTACATGGGGGCTGCATAGCTTGGGAGCCGAACCCTATGGAGGGACATGGCCACCGCCAGGGGGTGCCTGGACAGTTCTGGAACTGTGATCAACCAAGTGCTGGCAGGTGTTAATTAGGGAGCACCTGGAACACTTCCGGGTGCTGTATAAAAGAGGCCGCCTCATTCCACTCAACAGCCGGAGTTGGGTGGAAGAGGACAGAGCTTGGAAGAGAGGAGTGGAGGCGACAGAGAGAGAGAGAGAAGGAAAGAAGTCTGAAGGACTGATTGATGGTGATTGGTGCACTGTATTTGTGTGTGGTGCAATAAACATGTGGGTTAAGGACCTTCTGTGTCTGCCTGTTTGTGTCCTGGTCCGAATATTTCCACAATGTTAAGATGGTGCGCTGCTACAAGTATTTGGAAGTCCATATCAGTAACAAGCTGGAATGAATTTTTACTAAATTATATAATAAAGGGCAGAGAAGGTTATTTTTTCTGACTGTACATTTTTAATTTGGGTAGTGATATCCTTCACATCTTCTGCAACTAGTTGATGGCCAGTGTGTTCTTCTTTGTTGTGGTGTGCTGGGCTGGTAACATTACTTCAAGACAGGCCCTCCAAATCAGCAAGCTGATTCAAATGGCATCCTCAGTTATGGGACATACTTTCGACCCCCTGAAGATCATAGCAAAGCAGAGAATTAAAACAAAACCGAGTGCCTTTATGAGCAATGCTGGACATCTTCTCTCTGACACTGTAACACTGAGAACTTTCAGCCAACAAATTATTCAGCAGAAGTGTGTCAAGAAATGCTTCTGGGGGTCCTTTATCCCAACAGCAATACATTTTGCCTCATGCTGACTGTGACTGCTCTCTTCATTTAAGGCCAAGACCAAACAATTTTTTTTCTTAATAGTAATTCTAACGTGTGTTTGTGTGTGTGTGTGGAGGGGGGGGGGGGAATGGGTTGTTTTTATAACAGCATCTATCTATCTATCTATCTATCTATCTATCTATCTATCTATCTATCTATCTATCTATCTATCTATCTATCTATCTATCTATCAAACCTGCTCATTAGACTAAGAATATTTGAATATAGATGGAATTATGGTCCTACATGTACAGGAACTGATATTTAATTAAAATAAAGCTACAGTGCCTTAAAAAAGTGTTCCGATCCCATCCATTTTCTACAATTAAATTTTCATTCTTTGATAGTTTGATGCAGCACACTGACAATTTTTGTGATTTGCATATTCTAACCCACCATTCCAAGACCATGACATAATACTCAAATGCTAAATTACTGTATTTCAATATTTGCATTACATTTTTATAGCTACAGACATACACACTTGGACCCACATGCATGATTTCTTGCTTGTGTATGACATCAATAATGGCAATAAAACAACTGGTAACACTTAAGGTACTGCAAAAATGCATATACTGTACTACTCATTTACTTTTAAGTAACAAGCCATTAACAAAGGCATCTTCTACTGTTACTAACATTTACAAAGCATCAGTAAAATCTTTATTCATCAATGCAATGTGACCTACAGTACTAAAATAACGTCTTTGGAATGGTCAGAGGCTTAAGTGAGACATATTTCTCTTGATATAGAATACTTAATTATAAAACTTGCAAATCATTCATATTAACAAGTAATTTTACCAGCATATCAAAGGGTCTTCTCATGCCACATTGCACAGAGATAAATAACCTATCTAATAAGTATAATGAAGACCAAAAAAAAAGCCTTTGTTAAGGTGTTGTTACGTAAGAGTAAAAGAGTAATAGATGCAATTTTGCAGCACTTAAAGTGTTACCAAATAGCAACAAATTAAAGCATGGTGGTTTCCCAAAATAAATAGATGAAAACTTGGATTCTTATTTTCTAGTATCAAGGTCCCAGAAGGCCTGGTATACCGTTAATCTTGTGAGTAACACTACAATTATGAAGAACCATTAATATTTTCTCAAACCCAGTGGCCAGATGTTCACAATTGTTTGTAACTTTCTATCATTTCTAAACTTTGTTTTTAAATTGTTCACACTTTACACAACGTGAACATTGCTTTTGTGGCTTGTTGCATTTTTCAACTCATGTCAAGTTTATTGTCATGTATACTTAGTTCAATTAAATTCATATTTGCATGTCTCCTTAGAACACTTGACAAAATGTATACAAGTAGTTAACATACAATGTATCTACACAATTTTATTTAATATACACAGTATGCTTTCACAGGTTATTAAATATTTGTAATCAGTTTGTAATGTTACAATTTTTGTTTTTATGATTGATTGTTCAATAATTTTACAACCTGAGTGTAGAAACTGTCCATCTCTGGTGCAAGTACCAGTGGTCCTGTACCATTTGCCAAAACAGATGTGTGAGAAACAAGGCTGTGTAGGACTGCAGAAGTCTCTAATTACACTGTTTGTCTTTCTAAGACAGCAAGTGTTGTATATGTCCTGAAAAAAATCAGCTTGCTGCAAGTAATATTCTTTGCCACCAACTTGTAACATTATTAATAATTAACATGAAAGTGTAAATCTTTAAATTTCTGTTCTTAAAAATGAGTTTTCTTCAGTATTTACTTTTCTGTGTTCTAGGTAATGTCACTGTTGAAAATGAATGTCCCCGCATCCTACAAGCTGTGGTAGACATTGTGCACATTTTCATTGTATAATGTGCATGTTTCAAAGCAGTAATACCATTTTCTTATTCCTTAATTTTGCCCTAGCGCTGTGGGAGAAGATTGCTGTTGATGCTTTTTCTTTTAGAATAATTGATCTTCTGTGGTAATTCAATCAGGCTGTGTAATTATATGCTTGCAACTTTTTCATAAATTTCATGCCAAGTAAATGAAAGAGGTGCAAAAGGTTAGCAGAGAGTTATATGAAGACATTATTTGAATAAAGTGCATATTAATATAAAATATACATCAAAATGAAAATGTTAATAACAAAATCCAATTTGAGTTTAAAACTGGCTTATGGAAAATCACAAATAATATAAAACACAAGTTACTAACCTCAACTGAATGATGAATCTTTGATGCCCACCCTGAGAACATTAAAAGTTAGTGCCTTTGATCCAGAAAAGTGTGTAATGACATGCAGCAAATAAATTCAGGCTATTTGAGAATGACTGCCAAGATATACTGAAAGATAGTCTAATTAAATATAAAAGAAATAAAAGACCAAGTTTTACCTCATTTTATTCCAGTGAAATCAGGTAAGTGCATAAAAAACTATTTTAGCTTTCATATAGCTTTCGAAAGGAATGAATTAACTGTCAAAAAATTTCAAGTAATATTTTAAAAACTGATTACTCACTGACAAATTCTGAAACACAGTGAGAACTGTGCTTGCCAAGTATTTGCCTTCAAATCTCTGGTTCAGTAAAGAACATGTTGTCCTAAGGCAGGCAGAGTGGCTAAGAAATTAGACTGTAAGGTGGTTTCTGGTTCAGTCACCACCTCTGACTTCTTGTCTGACACTTAATGTAACATGCTTATGTTCCACTAAAAACAAATTATAAACATTTGTACAATAGATCTGTACTTTTGAAGTGCCCTTAGGTGGTGTTTGCTGTTGAAAGGTACAATATAAAATAATGGTGGATGGAACATAAAAAGAGATTCTGTATTGTTTTAAAAAATGTACCATCCCCGGTTGATCATTTATTTGGTTCTGATGTTGGCACACCCAAAGCAATGTATGGATTGATTTTTTAAAAATTATAATAAGAAAAAGCAGGTTTATATGAAATTCATCCATCCATTTTCTAACCCGCTGAATCCAAACACAGGGTCACAGGGGTCTGCTGGAGCCAATCCCAGCCAACACAGGGCACAAGGCAGGAACCAATCCCAGGCAGGGCGCCAACCCAATTTCCCATCGGGATTAATAAAGTATCTATCTATCTATCTATCTAACCCACCGCAGAACACACACACACACACACACATACACACACCAAGCACACACTAGGGACAATTTAGAATCGCCAATGCACCTAACCTGCATGTCTTTGGACTGTGGGAGGAAACCGGAGCGCCCGGAGGACACCCACACACACACTGGGAGAACATGCAAACTCCACGCAGGGAAGACCCGGGAAGTGAACCCAGGTCTCCTTACTGCGAGGCAGCAGCTCTACCACTCCGCCCATATGAAATTCATTACATTATAAAATCAATAGTATTCAGTACTGGTTATAACACTGACCATATGTACCTTTTATGTGTTATCTACACTCTCCAAATCTTTATTTTTAAACTACTATCTCATGCTTCATACCCACTTTTCTACATTCCATGCAAATCTTCTATTACAACACATTGTCCTATGTCCAAGTTATTTATTTCTTCTCCCTGACAGTCTCTCTTCACTATGCTAATCAGCAGCATTTGTAGCATTTATACATTACATTACAATGCACTATTGTATTGTTTAGCCATTTGCAATCATCATCTGAAAATCAAAAGAAAACCTTGTAGCATTTGTGAAAAGAATGTATTCACTCATTTTTACATAAATTAAATTCTTGTTGGCACAATTCAGATTTTTTAAAGCTGAAGTCATGCAAACTATGTCAGTGAAAAAGGCATGACTAATACACAATTGTAATGTAGTTATGTATACACTTTTATCCAAAAACCCCTGAGTTTTCCAGCAAAATACCCAAAGAGGTCCCCTACCCTGTCGCTTTTCTATAGTAAATGTAAAAGTTTCCTCAATGATCAACTCCTGCGGTGGGTTGGCACCCTGCCCAGGATTGTTTCCTGCCTTGTGCCCTGTGTTGGCTGGGATTGGCTCCAGCAGACCCCCGTGACCCTGTGTTCGGATTCAGCGGGTTGGAAAATGGATGGATGGATGGATGATCAACTCTCCTTGCAATCTCCTCCAGTCTGAAAGGTATAATAAGTCAGAACATTTCCAGTTTTCTATACATATAGAGAACATAACCACAGGTAATATTAGAATTTTAGGACGTTTGAGGCCATTTAGGAGTACAAAAAAGTAAGTTACTACCATTGTTAAGAAACCATCTCAAAAGACATTACCTGAAGACTGTACATGCATAAGAGGCACCTGCTTGACTCATAAAACTTTGGAGATGGTGATGAAGGCAGCACAGAAACAATACTGACACCAATCCGCCCTTTGCACAGGAAATGCAGGATATAACACACACTGTCTTAGAAAGGCAAATAGTCATACTAAACACCTCTGCCATCATTCATAGTTGCTTTTATCAACAATGTTTCTGTATTACATGGCACTGAGACATAACTCCATCAGATGTTCTGCAAAATAGCTACTGTCAATAATATAACTTTTTACTAAAATGTTTATAACAACTTTCAACTGTGTCTTCATAAGCATTTTTCCAATTTCCTCTTATATGCTCAATGTAATAATTTAATCCATTCATTCTTATAGTATGTGAATTTGTCTTTGTGCTGGAAACTGCAAAGGTTTAGACCCCATTTAGAACAGTTTTCTCTTTTAAAGATGACCACATTAATTGAAAACGAAAAGAGATAAATATTAGGAATGCATCGTTAACAAGACATTTTCACTCATCACTGATGAGGACCGCATTAACTTTAAAAAAGACATCGAGGAAGTGTAATGTGCTTCTTTCATGTCATGTAAATGAAGCCAACAGTATGATGCTCCTGTTTCAAAGAATCTCAAAATCCTGGGGTGGAAAGAACAGGTCTATATACAGAAAATCTTTTTTTTTTCAATTGTTTACTGGCCACACGGTGCCTAGCAAGCACTTGGCCTGCAGTAGTTAGAGCTGCTACTGGGCTTGCAGTGTGCATTTTGAGTCGTGTACCATATGTACTCTACATATTCCGTCCTTTTATTAGGCCTTGTCTATTTGTACTTCAAGGCCATTCATTTCTGAAGTTAAAGTGTATTTTTTAATCAAAGGGTGATTGTGAAGCTCTCTCTTTACTTTGTTTAGTCTAACTCTGTATGGCTGTAGATGATAACAAGTACAGCGGATATCAACAATGATCTGATGCGTATCGAGACAGACCAGGCATCAACATCCCCTTGTTAGAATGACTTTGTTGAGACATAAACGGTGTAAGAACATGCATGTGTTGCACTAGACACGAGCAAAAGTGGGAAAGATATTGTTAGTTAGGAGAGTTAATGTTTACATTAGAGATGTCCACACAAATACTGTATAGGAAAATCTTGGTATGGCCCAATCAGAATTTTTATGGCAAAAAAAGCCACTGGTTTTTGTCAGTCATCCTTCTACCAAACAGTAAAAAACAAGTAGATTCAGAGACAGTTTCAATTCATAGGTTGTAAGATTAATGACAAACAAATAATGTATGTATTCTTGCATGCGAGGCTACTGAACAGCTAGTCATAAAAATCATACTGTATGTGTTGTTGTTTATGTAACTATATATATTGTAGATTGATGTACAGACAATCACTTGCTGACCAGAGCGTGAGGGAATGAGAGAAGAGGATTGATTCTAAGGGACAGACACACATTTTTGCACTTGAGTGACAGAAGTAGGGATTAACATATCCGACCGCAGCGCCTGCAAAGGATAGTGAAGACAGCAGAGAACATTATTGGGGTGCCTCTCCCTTCACTACAGGACATATTTTACAAACGCAGTGTACGCAAGGCCTGCAGCATTGTGCAGGACCCCTTACACCCCTCACATAGACTTTTCACACTTCTGCCATCCAAGAGAAGATACTGCAGCATCAAAGCCAGATCTGCCAGACCTCAGGAGAGTTTTTACCCCCAAGCTGTTAGACTCCTTAACACCAGGCTGCCCCCTGGGACCTTCCACACGGCCTCAACCACCTCTAAAAACAGAACTTTTATACATGTGAACCACTGTCCTGCAAAGACGAGTGTGCATGTAGAGAAGAACTGAAAATCTCCTACTGACCTTTAAGTATTTTGACACTCTTGTTATCCTTCTGCTGTGAAACATTCTGACCTGTCATTGTTTATACATGTCTTAAACAAATGTTATCATACACTGATAATTTCTGTATTATCTATATCTATTATTTATTATTTATTTATTATATTACATATCTTACACATCAATATTGCTGCTACTTCTTTGTCTTTGTCTTGTCTTTGCGCAATGTGTTTGTGTTTTAATTTTAATTTAAATTTTAATTCTATTTTTAAATTATTATTTGCATGTCATGTTGTTACACTGTGGACCCTGAGCTTCGCAATTTCGTCTATCTGTATACTTGTATATGGCTGAGATGGCAATAAAGTTCACTTTGATTTTGACTTAAGAAGGGGCAGAAGGGAGGAGTGTGGGTTATTAGGACTGAGGAGACTAAAGGTCACAGACCGTGGTGACAAGTGAAGACGCCTGTCTAGGTAAATCATAGTAGCTGAATTAGGCAAGTCAGTAGGGCTTGAAAACCTGATTTTTTAAATTTTTTTTTATTTTTTAGAGTAGAAGAGTTAATGATAGTGCTCTGTTTATGTGGAACTTAAAAAAACAATAAACCTGGAGAAGCCATAACAGCTGTGAGCCCTTGTATTGTTATTTACAGTGGTTGCTACAATAAATTAATATATTCTTGTTTCATTCCATATATGCATATTTGTTTTATTTGAGTGTGTCATATAAGTAATGATGGCATTGTACAATGTACACATGACAATAAACTTGAACATGAAATTACTTTTTTAAATTCTAAAACATGTAGAGATAAGTAGGTGACTTCTTTGCCCTCATTTAACACTGGTGTTTAAGATTATCACCATAAAACTTTACAGGCAGCAGATTTCAGTTAATTAACACTTAAAAATAAATAAAAAAATAAATGGTGCTGCAGTTGGTCATTGATTATCTATAGCTACACCAAAAACATAAAAGTTAAAGAGAATATAAAAAAAACAAAGCTGTGATTATACAATCTCAATGTCAAAAAGAAAGCATTTAGTAAAGCTCTTTTAAGATACATTGGCCTGTATAAATTTATTTAGTCTGTATTTCAAGATATTAGGCACAAAAATGCAGTGATCCTTTTATTTACTTTAAAATTGCAAGTGCCTCCTGATGTTATGAATAAAGTTTATTTATTGCTACATTGACTTCTGGTGTTTTTTAATTTATTATTATTTTACAATGTCAACATTTTTAATGTTGTTTTGTTTATATTTTTGCTGGCCTTTTGTTTTCATTTTTCAACCACAGGTATCAGAATTTTGTGTCTTTTACTGTTGGCATCACTAGCAATGTTGCTACCATGTGGCTTCTGGAAGCACGGAGTGTGTATAAAACATGGTGGCACATATTCCTCTGTGTCCAAGTTTCTAGATACTGATTGAAAAACCTTTGCATCTTTTGCTTTTTGTAAAAGACTTTTTTGGGTATCTGAACTCTGTTTATTTTTTTCATTTTTCATTTTCTCAATTTTTGGTTTTGACCTTGGCTTGTTGGACTTAAATTTCAACTAATTTCCTTCACATGCTATTTTGTGTTCTGCTGTCCTTTCTGACATAACCCAGTGGGTATTTTAAACACAAATTGTCATAAAATTAAACATAACATAGCACTGCTATGCCAGCATCTTGTGAAAAAAGATTAGAAACTTTGGTTTCTTTCTGTCATGTATTAGAGTGGGTTTCACAGGGGCTGTCCTAAGTTTGTGTTTTTTGTTAAGGCAACCCTTACCAAAATTGATACATAGCCTGTAACAATGCTTGATGCAGTGTCCTACATTTAGTGTTTGTGTAAGTAATGATCTATGTACAGCTATGAATTTGTAATGTAGAAGTGAAGGAAGAATGAAGTGTTTGAACTGAACACCTTTTGTCCATTTTTAATGAGCTGTAAACCATCATCATCATCATCATCATCATTTTCATTCTTCTTTTCTTAGTAAGGGTTGTAGAAGCAGCACATTCAGGTTAGTCAGCCCGGACCTCCTATTAACAGATATTTTCTACAGAACTTCCTGGACAATCAAAAATATAATTCCTCCAGTATATTTCTCGTTTTTTCTCAGGAGGCTTCTACACCACCCGTGGGAGACTCTCAGATGCATCCTAATTACATAATCAAACCACCAGATATGCAATGGTTCTAATATGACTAAACTAAGTTTTTTTCCCCTCACCTTGTTGTGGAGAATGAGCTGTCCAATGAGACTGAGTAAGGGTGATGCAGTTCTTTTTGGGTGATAGGCAAGATTCGTACTAGAATACAAAATGTGCATTAATTTCACACAATCTTTTATTAAACTTACTACCTTGTGGTTTTCAGCCTTAATCCTCAAATGCTAGGTGATAATGAATTATAAGTAAACAAACACTCCTATATTCCATTACAGTTTTAATTTTGTCACATTTCAAGTCAACTTCGACCTGCATTGTGCCCCAAGTAATTCTGTACGTCTGCTAAGAAAACACTTTTATAAAAGAGAATGATTATCCATTAATATAATTAAAATTAATACCACAATCTAATCATGATCTTTTAACACCATCTGCTATAGAATAAGTGTTAAATGTGCTTACTTATTTGATCATACTTTACCACCTAATCAATATTTGTTATGCTGTGCCTGGTGATACAATCTTCACAATCGGTATATGACAAATTCAATTTAATTGAAATTACTTATTTACTTCTTTTCACTGAAAGAAGCATGACTAGCTGATTCTTCATGGCTTGACTATTTTAAAAATGATAATGTATAAGAAAAAGATATCACATTATAAGGTATATTAATATGCAGTTTTTATTTTTATCATGAGCTAACTAACTGCTTGAAGGATCACTTTTGAATTGGATTGTTTGGTTTTTAATGCCCATGCAAAATGAATGTGGATTATATAATCATGTTTTATGTAAAATCTGAAGATAAATAAATGCTCTAGTTACAAAAGTACAGAAAGCAAGCATTATTTGCAATCTTTTAGAGTGCTTTTAGGCCTTATTTAGTAAAAAAAATCCTGCTCATGTCTTATCAATCAGTAATAGCTGTAAGTACTAATTGCATGGAAATCAACTAGAAACAGATGGCCTGCAGAAGTAAACATCTGCTACAATGAGGGGAAGACCTTTGTACTGCAGCTGTTTCAAGTTGAATCAAGTGTTACATTTCCACAATCTCAAACATTAGTAAACATTTCCAAGCAAATTACCTTCTAGTTGCATAAAAAGAAACACGTTTTTGACAGCAATGGTAAGACATTCATTCTTCTGTCCAATTATGTCATCAACATTCCTCTGACCAGAACATTGCATTTTAATTACCTCATATCCATGCTGATTTTATTTCATTTTCTCACAAAATACTGCACATACAATAACATTTTACTGTAATACTATGACTAACTTGAGTGTTTTTAAAAACAAGTTTACAATATAAGATTTGTTTTTCAGAAGTATGAAATTGGACAGACTTTGAAGTAAGGGTACTACTATTCTTCATGGTCAAGGAGGGAATTATTTTATAACATGAGCAAACTGTATAAATAAAGCAAAAATGTATTTATCTCAAAAGTTACATTAAAAACTGTGGAACTTAATCACTGCTACTCATTTTGAAAATTTTCTTTGCTTGTGAGGAGTGACTCACATTCTTGCACTCTTATCTAGCACTATTATTTATGAATAGTACCAGTATGGATAGTTAATAAATGGTTCACATAAGTGTGAACAAATGGATCCATCTAAACTCCATGGATAGTTAACAGTTATTTTCCAGAATCTGCACGTGAAACAGCTTCCTGCACCTTTTCTATGGAATCTTAGAAAGAAGTACAGCCAGTTAGTTTAAGTAGGGTGTATATCTTTAGAAACAACAAAAGTAGTGGCTACTTTTAGTTCTGACATTCAGCTCCTGAATATTATTCTAGATGAAAATATGATTTTCTTACACTATAATTATTTTCATAGAATATAATACTATACTATATTTGCCTATAGATAGTGGCATGATGCCAGCCTGGCAAGACAGTGCCATGGAAAACAGGGGCAAAAACTGAACCTGAATATGCCTGGCAATAATGTGAATCAATCTCCACTAGAGGAAACGTTTCTCTTCAACATGTGTAAGTTTCCAGTAATGGAAGATATTTTTAAGCACACTCAAATAATATTGCTGGGGGAATATAAAGTATAAACATATGAGTTTGCACCACAACGACAACACTATGCCCACTCTTGAAGCATTTGGCACTGGTCCTTTAAGAATGTTCAGAAGGCTCAGAAGTGTAGTTAAAGCTTGGAGCCACCAGGAGCAGCCCTGTGTGAAAACGCAGAGAAATTTCTTAGAAGAGGGCTACTGGGAAATTCTCTGGAGTAGCTCCAGGATGGAGCATAAAATGACCCTGTCACCAGAGTATCAAATAGTTTGGAGCTAGGAGGTTAGAGACTTGCAGAGTCTGTAAGGCAGGGAAGTAGTTTGGCCAGATATATCAATAGAGAGATTAAAGGGATTAAGGTGGTGCTTATTTATTTTTCTAGCTTTTGTTAAGTGACTGCACATAAAGAAACTTCCTAAATTCTTGTAATTTTCCAGGTTAAAATACATCTATTTCTAAAGTAATCATGTTCTATCATTGCTCTTTGCTAACCTAAGCTGTTTTTGCCATATTAAGCATTAGTACCACCAGAAATAATGGCCTTGTACCAAAAAGGCTGTTTATACCCTGTTTTCATTGAACCACACTGCAATCCATCCTAGTTCAGAAATTTGCACTATTGTAACTGTCAGTGGCCAGCCACGAACCCACAACACCTGGATTACAAGGCCCTCAGAAGTAGCTTTTTCAAGCTAAACAATTGGCATAGTTGGCAGCATTTGAATTATTGATGGGTGGAGTGTAGTGGAGGCACTGTGCAAAAGGTGGAGGCTTAGTGACAGACAACTCAGCTGACTTCACTTAGAAGTGTTCTGCTTGTAGTGTTTATTGGCTGTCTCTGAGTGGAGAGGTTCTCCTGTTACCTCACTCTGTAAAGCTGATTCTGAGCACCTTTGTAATCCAAATGATGTAGGTTTGTGGGTTATCACCGAAAAATACCACAGTGTTAATGTCTGAACTGGAATTGATTGCGGTGTGATTCCACTACAAAATATACTCACTCTACATTGTCACAATCCAACTTATATGGAAGAGTTCCCAAGCATGAAAATCCCAATAATTGCTGAAAATGCCCACTAGAGGGGAAAATAACATAAAATAATCTGCTAGTCACGTGAAAAGCAAAGTAGTATCTTTATAAATAAAAAATATTTATTAATCATTTATTATTCTGTTTAACAAGAGACTTCGAAGAGCACAACAACACAGAAGGCAAAGCCTTCAAAGTAGATAATCCAAAGCAGGCACAGTCCCAATATGAATCCAAAAGAGTAATGGAAAAACATAGCACAGAGGTCAAAAATCTAGAAATTCACAAAAGCACAATAATAATCACCCAAGAAAACTCACCACTACTACAGAATTAACCACAAGAGACTATGTGTTTTCCCAGCCTTTATAGAGCTGAAGGGAGCATCTTGATGAGCACGTAGCTCAACTCTTGTGGGACAATCAACAAAATGCACAGAACATTACATGATCAAAAATAATAGCATAAACAAAGGAATCAAAAATGAACTAAACAGATGAAAAATGGCATTTGAATACTAGCCAGGGGAGGATCACTGACTGGAACAAGATAAAGTCAGCATTTTCCAACTCTCAATATCACTGTACTTCTAAATTAAAACCTACTTGGCCCGAGGGGTGGGGGATGGTTCAAAAAACTAGTTTTAAAATTGAATATCTTTGTGTTCAAAAGAAATTCATATATATGCATCAGTAGTTCATTATTAATATTTGTCTTAAAAAGAAATTTGAATTATTTAAGCATAAACCTTACTAACATAACAAAATGTCTTTAAGATTATGAAATACATTCGGCCATTATGAAAATACATACAATGTAATGAATTATTATTATTATTATACATTATGAAATACATTCAGTCATATATGTAAAATTTTGACTGGTACTGTAAATTTACATGTATTCAACAATTAGCAGAGGAAAGTGAGGCTTTGAATGTAATGCAGTTTTCTATCAAACCCCCTGTAAAGGTTTGGAAAAGAATTTTAGACCCTCATTTTACATTCTCTAAAATAGCTAACTTTCTGACCAACCAAATGGAAGAATTAATATTTTAAAAGTGTGAGTTAAAATTTATATTGTTCTGTTACTCCCATTTGTACGCCTAGTGGGCTATACCAACTTGCTGTTGTTACTTCTTTTTAACTCAAGCTTGCAAATCCATTTTAGTTCATTTTAAAAATTTCTACTGAAAATGTATTACTAATGTTGATTTCGTGAAAACAGAAAAACAAAACTTTATTTTTCAATATTGCTGAAATTCACATTTCCAAAGAGTAAGCTGGTAGATTTATGTAAAGTGTATGGCGTTGGTTTTGTTTATAATTAATAGCATAATTTTTTGTATCCAGGTATGACAAATATTATTTAGAATAGGCTGTATTTTGAAGATAAATGATAAATATATTTTTTTAATAAGTTAAATGACTATCAGTCTTGACCATTCAATTCATAACATTTTAAAGAAATGTCTACCCACAAACAAAATACAAGATAGACTTGTTTTTAGCAGCAGTGTCCTTCTTCCATAAAACTTTAAACCATGCAGACTCTGAAATGACTCTGATGGGAAATACTGTAGGCAGTTGTGCAGTGTTTAAATTGACCTAATTAGCCTGTTAATAACCACAGGCTGAAGGTACAGTGCAGTGATAATTAACTGGAGCAGCTCATTTAGGCAATGCTTGGAAAATTTAAGTTAAATGTAGGCAGCAGATGGGCGAAAAGCCCAGGATAACGTGAAAGCAAAAGGTGAATAGCTATAGGCAGCTAACTGGAGATAAATTACGAGGCATAAAATTGGAGCCTCCTAGATTAAGCAGGGAAACAGAAATTATAATCGGAAGATATTTTACAGTTTATTTGCCTCTAGGGAAAAGACAATTACATCACAAGCCATGAAAAATAACATTTATATTAGTGAGAGATTAGCCAGCTGACAAAAGGATGCCAGGAAAAAGTCACTATCAGGATGGAACACTGGCAACAGGGGGAAAATAGTACATTTGCTCATATAACAATACCCTGTATGCCCTGTGTTGCATGCCTGAGAAGGGTGTAAGCCAGAGGCACCAGTACAAATGTGAAGAAGAGAAATGCCTGAATGGAAGCATATACCTGTAGTCCCAGAATGCTAGCCATGGGGAGATACAGCACTGAGCAAGGATGTCTGATTTGCATTGTAAAGAAGTAGAAGGCATTGAGGAAACCCCTAAAGTAGCAGTAGTTTTAGGTCACTAAGGTGCATGCAATCTTAAAATAGAATGTAGGGGACTGTGAAGGATGAAGGGACAAGGGTGAAGGGACAGCAAAAGCTTCTATGACTACACTTGAATACCTAATTCATTCTGTGGTTTGGCCAGAAGTGACATCAACAATTAATTTAAATCAGCCCAGCAGCCAAAAGACCTTTCAGTTAGCAGGAAAGTGTGGTGATCAGTCACCTGAAAGGATGAAAAAAATGTGTCTGCAGAGAGAGAGAGACACGCACAACCACAGGAAATAAAGGGACAGCTTGGTGTGGTGTGGTGGTAGGCAAATGGACATGTAACCCCATTTAGAGTAATACTCAAACCAAAAATGAGATGCCTTAATATGTTACTTACCCCATGTGGTTTATAGTGATGACTGAGTAAAGATTTCATGAAGAACTGATAATTAACCTTCTGATAAAACTGGTGTCTGTGGATTCCAACACTAGACAACACAAAACAATATCAGTGTCAATAATCCACATATCAAGTCATCCAATCATTTTCTCACAATGCACAAAACATGCATTTTTTTTTTGCTAAAATATTATTAAATATTTTCAGAAAACTGAAGTAGTGCATATGCAGGAACACAGCAAGGATTGAGCTTTTAAACTGAAGTTCCACTTCTCCCCTTAATTCATCAAGAGTAAAGTTTCAGCCATCACTACAAACCACTAGCTAAATATATAAAAATACCCTTTTTGTGTGGAGTATTCCTTTAATGGACAAGTGTTGAAGGACTTCTTAGGCCTATTTGTTACATATGTTATTAGCAAAGGCATCATCTTTTTGTATCTTTTTCCTCATAGGTGATAATTTCTGAGTTTGGATAGTTGCCAAGAGAGCCCACTTCTATTACAGCTTATGCTGTAAATCTATATTTTTCATAAGAGACTGACATTTTTACAAGCACTTTTCATGCACCCATAAATAAACACTCTTTAACAGTTGTATTTATGTATATCATAAACAATTTCAAAATCATGAGTAACTAATATAAAAAATAATCCAGACGAGAAGGTAAATGTGATGCATTTTATAAGAGAAATGAAAAACATACTACATTTTAACTAATTATGTTCCAGTAATGAAATGACTGTTGCTTTAATTTATAAAGGGTTATAAACACACAGAGAGATAACAGCCAGCTACACAGAATTCAGCGGGAATGCAGAGAGAGAAAAGAGAGGGAAACAAATTAAACAAATTAAACATTGTAATACACAATTATCATCCAAGCCAAATCTTAAACTAGCATTTGGATATCTGTGGGCAAGCAGTAGTCAGTCCAATATATAATCGAATGAATCTCAGTCTTGGTTCTGAAAAATATTTTAATAAATCATGTCAAAAGGATTTAAATTAAACAAATGGCAACAATGTTTACAAATTAAAAAGTCAAGCATTTGATTGAAGAGGTGGTTCATATCAAGTGGTCAGTGCCACTGTGAGCAGGTACCCTATCTTCCATCAGATGAACTAATGTTAACAAAACCTTTCAAAAATGTATTGAAGGTCTTGAACACCAAGTAGATGCTGCACATATAATGTAAGATACTTATTAGGGCTGGGTATCAGCAATGATGTCTCCATTCAATTTGATTCTGATGAACAATGTCCTAATTCGATTCAATATCGATTTTATCTTGACTGAATTAGTGTTCAGTTATATATTTGAAATGGTAGCTTTTTTAGAAATGAATATAATCTGACATATTTCAGTAATACTTTGTGTGAAGGGTGTCTACATAGTGACTTCATAACATATGCATAAGCATGGAATGACATTTAAGAAGAAATGCTTGATTAGTAATGAACAGTTAACATCAGTATTTGGAAGATGTGGAACAAAATATCATTTTTCAGTGCACTGCACTCATCCCAAATTCACCATTATTTAACTAACATACTATATGTATCGCCACATCAGAGCCCACACATATTATGAGGCAGCCTCTTGTTTTAATACAATGCAATGCCATCTATTTTTTAAAACATCTATATCATCTTATGAATAATATTATAAAATAATCAAATATTGCTTCTTAAATAATAAATGTTACTCAATAATCCAGGGTTCCCAAACTCAGTTCAGGCTACACTCTGTAACAGCAGGTTTTTGCTCCAACCAGATTCAAAATCGGTGATAATAATTAATAACAACTGATCTCATTTAATTAGCTGGTCTTTTTTTCTTTTCTCTTATTCTGCCTTGAGAAAAGCATAACAGCATGGTTTTTACATTTATAAGACATTTAGAAATATTTCTATTTTTTTCTAAAGCTATAAATGCTTAACTATCATTTGTTGTTTTCCTATTATTTTCCCATTTCCTGTGCAGTTTTCTCCCTTCATTTAACCCTCATACTGACAATTAACAACAAGCAGAGCAGACACCCAGGATGATGAAAGCTGCAAACCCACTAATTAATAAATAAACAATTAAATAACCAGAACACCTGGAAAAGCAGAATGAAAATAAGGATGAAAATATTGTTAAAAAATGCTTAGTACATGTTAACAAAAAAATCTATCAAACTTAGTTTTGTAATTTTTACACTGACTCCAAAGCACAGAAGATTGAAAATAATAACTTAATTAGGCTAGGAGTCCAATGAAAAACAGAAGTTGGTTTGAACAAAAACCTGCAGCCACAGGGGGACCCCGGGGCCTAGTTTGGGAACTACTGGAATAACTTATTTGTGTGTTATGAATCTCCATGTAGACACCCTTCAACTAAACTGTTAGCCAAATTTATTCCCCTATTGGACATTTAAAGTAATCTTGGATTAGTTGAAATTAAAGATACAACGAGAAGACTTGTGTCTACCTATAGTTGCTCACTTGTAGCAGTCACATTAATCAGTCGCAAAAATATGTTGTCACAGTCCTTGGACAAAAGGCAAGCATTTTAAAATGAGGATCTGGAGCTGATGCGTATTGACGGCGGCATTGAATGAATGGAACGTTAAAGAAAAAGAAGTGGCCGTCATGATTGATAATGCCATTATTATGGAGCTACTTCAAGTCAGCTGCTTTGTGGACACGTTCACTTTATATCGCAGGCTGCTCTGAAACTTCCAACAATTGCACGCTTGCTTTGTCAGATGAGGCACATTGCAAATTTTTTCCACTGCAGCAGTACAGCTAGCCATGTGCTTAAAGAGAAGTAACAGGGTTATGCCATGTCAAATCAATGGATTTACCAGAAAAGCCACACACTTCAGTCTCAAAAAATTCTGAAAAATACTAGTTGTACCCATGTTATCCAGGGCATCTTTGTCCTTGAGATCAAGATGGCACTGCCTCCTGATGACCATTGTAGGTGGACTAAGCAGTGTAATGACACACTGTAATGGCACCCAACAAGTATTGTCTCTAGGTGGCCAATAGAAATATGTGCAGGATAGCTTGGATGGATGGAACACATCAGGAAGTCTAATTCCACTTCACTTTTATCACAAATCATATCAATCCAACATTTTCCCGACTGACTTTGAGTTTGCCATCTTGTGAAGGGATGTAACAGTGGTATTCTCAAGTACCAGGTACTCTTGGCCATGGTGAATCATATTCTCTGTTCATCAACATGAGATAGGACATCGTCATTTGATAAAACAAAAGTTTGGCATTTTAAATAACTTACTGATTGAAAACTATTGACACATGGTGCATTCAGCCTATGTTTAGGATGGGAAATAAACTTGAAAGATTTGCATAAGAAAAGTAAGGTTTTGAATGAGAAAGAAGGGACAGTGTAGAGAGAGAGGTTAGGAGCACACACTGATACAGCACATTGCAGCACCCACCACATGACAAATCAACTCAGAATCCCAGATTAGGAGCCGATTGTAGCAATGTGACACGTGACACCTCAGCACCACACTAGTTCAGATGGAATGGACCAGCATGAGTTTTTTATGGTGACTGGAGTGCCAATTCTGCCACCAACCCCCAGGTTCTTCTTTGCAGGTTGCAGGGCCTACATGGAGGGCTGGAGGCAGATTAACGTCATACCCAGGACGGAGTAATTGCAGGTTAAGGGCCTTGCTCACGGGCCCAACAAAGTAGAGTCACTTTTGGTATTTACAGGATTTGAACTGCCAACCTTCTGATTGCCAGTGCAAATCCCTAGCCTCAGAGCTACCACTCCACCCCACAGTGTAGAGTAAATTACAAATATTTTCAAAAATTATCTGCAGTTTCCCACATGCCATTAGGGTGCTCTGAAAATGAAATCCAAAATATTTTTTTGTATTTGAGAGGTCTGCTGTTCAAACCCTGATACAGTTACTTTTCTGTTTATTTCTTTTTCAGAAGGCCTATCTAGTTATCTGAATATTGAAAAAAAAAACAAAAGTCTGTTTTGGTTGTTTTTGAGGCCTAAAAAAGCTAAACAGAAAAACTCAAATTAAATTTTGGTCAATTTCAATGGGCTGTTTTGACCATGCAGGGTCATCTGGACCAAATGTTGTAATTTCATCACATGCTATATCAATTAATGTACCAGCATGCAAAGTCTGAGCCTGCTCAATAGTTTAGATCTTCTGCTATGCACTTGTGAAATTTGATGAAAAAAAGAGGCCAGATAAAATCAACACCCACCTCCCCTCAGTAAACTGGCTGTGCCTTGGAAAGTATTGATCTTACAATAAAAAAAAAGTTTTTGAGTTCGAAGTGCTTGGACCATTGATTGATTTGACATGGAATGACACATTTATTGGACTTGCCAAAACACAAACATGTGATTGATGTGGTCACACAATGGAACAGCACATTGGAAATGCTAGAAAGGTTTTTGGAACAACAGCAACTCATCTCAGCTGCTCTGTATATAGGCAGCGAGGTTGCTCCCAGTGTGACTGGCATGCAGCGCACTTGTATGCAACACATCTGCCACATGTGCCCACTTGTTTTCAATGTGTGATTGCCACGTAGTAATCTGCTGCCCTAGATTTTCAGATGTACACACATCTGATTTAATTGTCACAGACGCTGATTTCAGTTGAAGAGGACACACCATTTTATGCGAGTTAGTAAAGTGCTTTTTCCGTAAAAAGCCTTAACAGGTGCATTACCGCTATAAACTGGATTGGACACCAAAAATGAAGACAAGCAAAAATCTACCTATAGTAATTGACCAGGATAGAGATTTACGAGATTGATCTTGAGATTTTTAGAATTTATATTGAATTGTTTAAATGAAGAATAATGATTAATCAGAAAATCTATATTTTTACCCAGGCTTAATACTTATCAAACATTATATGAATAAAACGCTGCAGACAATATTAATGAAATAGTCAACACCAGAATGCAACACTGCCAAGGCAGATAACACATAAACGGATAATCTAAGCAATATAAAAACCTGTAGTGGGTGTGGGACATGCACACACGCAGCACTGTAGAGCACAGAAACAAAAACAAAAATAACAACTCACCCGTATTGAGTTTCTTATGGAAAGATGAGTAAAGTGTCTTATTTTTAGCTGATCCTTTTCATTAAAATGTGTTTCCATAACTTGCAACCACTTGTTAGCAGCATTCTGTCACCATCAATATGGTATTCTCGTCTGTAATTAAAAGTACCAAGGGCTCGATTTCAGCCATTTTTTAATATTCATACTGTTGCTCACTCAAAGCCATGGGTCTGTGAAAATAGACTGCTAAAAGTGAAAGCAGCAGTAGAGGCAAGAAATTGATGACAGTAAAGTTTATGTTTTTACTAACTCCTTTCATAACTAAGGGTTTTCCCGGGAAATTTAACAGTGAATTAGAGCAAGTGAAAAAGAAAACTAGAATCCATATTCCAAAAAACATGAAATAGTAATTTCTAAGATTAAGTCAGTATAATTCTTTGGAAAATATTATGGCAACATTACATTAGGTTGATGTTAATCTGAATGAACTAACAACAGAAGGCTCTGGTAATGACATAGTAAGTCTACGACTAGATCAATAATAGAGGTTATCCTGCTTGTTATGCAATGTTATTTATTTTGAAAAATGTCTGAAATTTGTATGGACAATGAAGTAAGAGATTCTCCACCCAGGCTAAACAGCAAACATCCCACACTGGTTTCTACAAAAACAGTAAAATATGTAATAGCATAAGATTAAACAAGTAAAGGTTCTAGTATAGCACTAGTATAGTGACACAAAGGCATGTTCTCTAGGGCAGATATCCAAGTAGCAGTCATTCTAAAATGAATTAACATAAAAGTGGAGTGGAGACCTCTATAGTTCAAAAGGGTTTTCCAGATCAAACTTCTCCAGAAACACCTATGACCAAGAAAATAAGGTACTAGGAAGAAGTCAGAATTATATTGTATTATAATTAATAAATTAAAAGTAGATTGTTTAAATAATCAATATCTGTTTTATTTATTTATTTTGGTGTTTTTATTATGTAGTTTAAATACATTTTGCATTGTTTAATCCCAATACAAGTCAGTATTTTCTAAATCTGCCATGTGTACGTGTGACCACATCTGCAGTATGTTTAGTAACAACCATGCCTGGTAAACACCTCATGCAGTGCTTTGGTCAGGGTGGCATTTTGATGGGTTTTTTTTTTTAACATTACGACACTATAAAACAAACAAGTTAAATGTGTGTACCTATTGAATTCCGTACACATCCAGTACCATATTTATGTACTAGCTTTAAAAATTTTAAGAAATAAAATTTTCATTTAAAGGATTAACATTTTGTATTACGCAGTTCACAATATGCCAAATGTCAATACATAGCCCTAATGTTCATTTGACTGATTTATGCATACTGACATAGGTATAGGGAAGTGAGAGGAAAGTAGGTGGGGAGGAGGGTTTATGGCAGTTGTGGTTCAATGTTAGAGAAAAGCTGCGCAGAAGAAGACCGAATCAAAGTCATATTACATAAGTGCTACTAAGTTATCTTTGAATGGCACCAAATCCAAAATAAGTCTCTAGTATCTCAGGATTTAACTCCCTAGTCTGTCAGTCAGCATACAGTGCTCACTACCCTAATATAATGACAAAATTCTATGAAATAGAAGAGTAATGATTATCCCTACCAATTTTCAAGTTTGCAGTATCTTCTCTAATTTATGCAAAGAATGCAACATCCATAAACACCAACTAATGCACAGTGTCAGTTTTTAAATGAGATAGCAGCAAAAGAAACATTTTTTAGTGTGCCAAGAGCAAAGGTGTAGGTAGAGCAGTGTTTTTCAACCATTTTTCTGTGGTGGCACACTTTGTGTAACCCAAAAAATCCCAAGTCACGATTCTACCAGCCACATCTATACACATGCTAAACTGCAAAATGGCGATCCCAGAGCTCTTTTTATGTCAGCTTCTCCAGGTAGTCCCGTCCTTCTCGTGTCTCTCTGAGTTCAGGACCCAGGGGCATGACACTGTTATTTCTATGGCACACCAGTTGAAAAACACTTGTGGACAGTATAATCATCAAGTCGCTGATGGTGATGAATAATTATGGACAGTATTTATGGAGTTTTAACACAAGTTTTAATGTATGCCCATTTAAGAGATGCTTATTCTTTCAATTAAATTAGTCTTTAGCAGTGCATTTAAAGTCAACAGTCCTTTTAATTGTTTAATTTTTTCTTTGACACGTCTGTGTCTCATATGATATGCCTATTTGATAATTAATACATTGGCCTTGTTTTCTTATTGTCTTCTTTTCAACTTGCCTTTTAGGAAGGCATTCTAATTCAGGTTGTATTTGTTCAAGTAGTATTTTGCTAAAAGTTCAGGTTTAAGGTGTTTGATTAAGTTTAAACTATGCCATTAATTTTTTTTAATTCAATTCAATCAATTGTGTTGATTCTACAATAAATTTGTGGTTCAGTGTGTTTTAACTTCATTATTTATGTATTAATTTTATAATTACATGTTTTAATGTTGGATGTGATTAATTACATACATTTATGCATTGAATTAATCAATTTTTTAAATTGATTCCCAGTCCTAGTAACACCACACAAAAACAGAGAGAACAGCAGAACCTTGTAGGATTATATCAATAAATTGGTCTGAAAATGCCTGAAAATTCTCTTGAATAACCTGGTGAGTACAGTTGGGGTTAGGGAAGTAATGTCTAACTAATTCAACATGTCACTAACAACAGAAGATAAAAAAATTAAGTATTTAGAAGCTAGATGATGTGAATGATGTCCTATCAAATTCTTAAATGAAATTGTATGTTTTTATTCATTCTTGATCATGGTTAGGGAAGAGTAGTGATATGTTTAATTTTGGTTGGATATACATGTAAGAATTTACCTGTTTACATGACAATTATAAATATTACAACTCCTACTGTTACTATTATTATATTTAAGATTTCAGACATGTCTACAACAGATAAACATAATGTTTCCACCAATCCCATAATGCATACATTTATTTTTTAAGTTATATTGTTCAACAATTGTGCTGTGCAGACTCACAATCCATCAGCAAATGTCAGAGGCAAGATATGACCAAAGATGGAATACCATAACGTGGTCACTTACATATCCACAATTACACTGTGGGACTAATTTAGTGTCACCTAATCAGTATAACAGAATGTCTTTACACAAACAAATCTTTTGAACAAGATCCACTCAAAGTAGAAGAGGAGAACATTTATGGGGTGAAGTACAGCCCTGTAATGCAACAGGGTAACCACACTGTAAAAAATGTTTTGTTGGATTAACCTAAATAAATTACTTCACAAGGTAACAAGGAATTTAATTGATTTCTTTCAAATTTTAAAAAGTATTTGAGTAAACTTAATTCATTTGAGTTTGTTTTAACCTTTTCAAAAACTTGAATAAAAGCAAAAAATGTATTTAGCTCAAACCAAATTTCTTTAAAAAGTTCTGTATTTTTCAAGTCAAATTTAGTTCTATTTAAATATGATATATACGCATATTTTGTCTTGGTAGAGCAATATTTACTCTACTTTCCCCATTTATATTATTATCTTGTAGCCTTTGCCTCAAATCTCCCAGACATTCAACTGTTTATAAGGTATTGTACCATATAACTTCTCCCCACCTTCCCTTCTACATTTATCACCTCAGGCAATTAGGTGTAGTAAAAGACAAGCAGGAGTTAAGTTACAATTTAAACAATGTATTACTGATAATATTCATCTGTGGTGGGCTGGCGCCCTGCCTGGGGTTTGTTTCCTGCCTTGCGCCCTGTGTTGGCTGGGATTGGCTCCAGCAGACCCTGTCACCCTGTAGTTAGGATATAGCGGGTTGGATAATGGATGGATGAACTCAAATTAAAATTTTGTCCATTATTGTATTCACTGTAATGCCAACTTAAATTCTATATATATAGTCACAAACTCGAGGCAGAGTCATATAAAGGTTTGGGGCAGCCACCCGTATAATTTGATTTCCTGGCTGCAAAGTTGCTTTTCAAAATAATATAGCGCTGATGTGCACAAAACCGAGTCCAAACAGAACTGAGGGAATAGGGAAAAGGTGGAGGCTTTTAAAGGGGGAGACAGGAAGTGAAGTGAAAGGGGTCGGGCTTATTTAGGTCTTCTGCCATTGGTGCGAGCCCGGACGTGACATCACAGGGGTCGGAGCCGGCAAGGTCTCCAAAGCGATATTTTTGCTTTAGACTAAATAGAAGAAGTTACATTAAGCGACAGCAATGTTTTTCAATTTGAAGTAAAGCAAAAAATTATGTTATGTGAACAAACATTAATATAGTTCATTACAACTACTAAAATTACCTTAAATCAAAAAGAGCCCTTTTTCTCTTTTTAGAGTGCATTTCGGATCACAGCCCTGTCGTCCATCTCTCAGACAGGCAGCACAGACCTATTGACTCAAGTTAGAAGTCACAGTCAGACATTTGCTGAGCTGGAATAGTTTTTCTGGCCTCTTGCCAGTCCTTTTTGGCCTCACTCTCTATATCTGATGCTTTTGGGTACCACTTACACTGACATAGCCTTTTACTGTCTGTTGGGCAGAGGTGTACACTAACCACCAGTGTTATTTCTCTGGAAGTACCTAAAAATATCTGTATATTTGGAAAGAAACAGAGAAAGAAAGTAAGATACATGAACTGTATAATTTATCAAAATCATCCTAATTAACACTATCTATAACATCTGTATATCCAATCATAAGGTAATGGCTGCCAAGACATATGGAAAAAAAGTTCAGTACAACTGAAAAATACAATTTATAATATGTAGCACATGAAATATCTAGAACTAAACAGATGTGATGCCCCAGGCAGAATTAAGAAAAGGGTTTGCGTAAAAGGTTTGAACAAAGAATAGGAAATAATTGTTGAGGAATGAGTATGAGGAATTGTACAAAATACTACAAAGGAAATAAGAGATCAGCAATTCCAACAGCAAGTGAAAGGAAAGTCAAGTTAACCTGGGTGAAATTTAAATATATATATATATATATTTTAGTAATATGTAGTTTAAAAATGTTAAATGTATTAGAAAATGATGTAACCACAACATCTCTTTGGCTTAGAGTTACCCTCATAGTACAGAGAATCTCAATTCAGTTCAGCTCCTGTGCACCTTTGGTGTGGAGTGTATATATTTCCCTTTGTGTTTTTCCACACTCAATTTTAAGTCATGCTTGGTGACTTTCAGCTGTGCCAGTTTGTATGTGTGTGCATGACTGTGCCTTGTGATGGCTTTCTCACTAACTCTTCTACCAGAGGTGGGCTTCAGCTCCCAGCAAGTTTTTATACTGGAAAAGCAGGATATGAAAGTGGATGAACAAATGGATGTCTGCTTTAAATAAAATGTGATGAAGGCACATTCAGGGGTTAGGAATCTGAACCAAAACCCCCCCCATCCAGTCACTGCTGTGTGTGTGGAGCTGACATGGTCTCTACACGTTCATGGAGGTTTTCTCTGGGTATTGCAAGTTTCTTCTCATTAATTATTTGGCACCTGTAAGTTGTCCTCGTATGTGTGTGTGTGAAGATAAGCACAAATGTGCTAAGTAATACACTGGGGTAAAAATCTACTGTTGGTTTCTAGCCAGTGCTTCCTAGAAAGAAAGACTAAAATGAATAGAAAGATGGAGGGAAACAGGACAACAAAAATCGAATGCCATGGTGGTGTCATGAGGATGATGTTATTTAACCTCCTTAGTGTTACATTTATTTCTCGAAAAAACATGTAAAAAGCATTTTTTTGGCTTGAAAAATTACATATTTATTAAATCTCATCTTTCTACTATAAAACGTGCAAAACACTAAAAGTACAAAGTCAGAAGTGTAGAAAGAATAATAATGGCGCAAATAATTGTAATAATGAATAATAATAATAATGCTACTACCATATGCACTGTCAAAATGTGTAATTTGTGTGGTATATCTTGAACCATGGTGAAATACACAATCCAATGGGACAATAGTAACGTGATTCCTCGCAGATTTTTCTGTGATTGACATGAGCATCACTTTTGGATTTCACTGTCCGTTTCAATTTCACTGTGTGAAGACAGATTTACTTTGTCATCACTGCTTGTATCATTATCAAGAGAGTGCAACACCTGGGCAGCTGAAAAACGTTATTTACAAGACGCCATTATGAGGCCAGGAGAGGCCATCTTCTAGATGGAAGAAAAAAGTGTCTGACAAGAAAGACTAGGAGAAAAAATATGTTTCTGGTGCACCCAAATGTCAACCAATGGAAAGAGCCAGTCCCAGATTTTGTGGTATGGCCAATGTGTACCCCAAGATTGGAACTCTGTGTAGACAGTTAGTCAGTCAGTCATTATCCAACCCGCTATATCCTAACACAAGGTCACAGGGGTCTGCTGTGTGAGGCAGGAACAAATCCCGGCCAGGGCGCTAGCCCACTGCGGGGTACACACACACCCACACACCAAGCACACACTAGGGACAATTTAGGATTGCCAATGCACCTAACTGCATGTCTTTGAACTGTGGGAGGAAACCCTCGCAGACATGGGGAGAACATGCAAACTCCACGCAGGGAGGACCCGGGAAGCGAACCCAGGTCTCCTTACAGTGAGGCAGTAGCGCTACCACTACGCCACCGTGCTGCCCCCGTGTAGACATATATATTATATATATTTAATTGTGGTTATCATTCTGACTGCGTCTTGTTATTTGAGGCACGGTGGCACAGTAGTTAGCAATAGCACCTCACAGCTCAGGTCACATTTCTGGACACAATATTTGGTCCAGCACACATTTCTGTGATTTCAATGAACTCCTGGCAAGGCAATAGGGTTCGCTCATCAGTGTTTTAATTATAATCAGTGGAATACTGTTATTGATCCAGTAAAGTACTCTGTACTACACTACTTAGTAACTTATTTCAGGTATCTGAGGATCTTAATGTAAAGAAACATTTTCTAATTTTTGTGTCAAATTTAACTCCACCATTTTCTGTCAATCCCTTTCATCTCATCTCTTAATATGTTTCCTTAAACTGCTTTCAACAATGACAAACTCAAAGCTACAATTAGTATATTTACATTTCTGTTATGTCCAGTAGGAAAAAAAATGTTAATAATAATAAGAAAAATCTAAAAATTCTGCTAAAGAAAAGAAATATCAAGATCTTTATTAAATATTTTAACATTTTTATTTATTGCCTGATTATTTTCAAACAGAAAAATGCAACTTGCATCATATATGACATACTTAATTATCTAAATCCCAAGACTATGTAACACAGTAAATAAAAAGTAAGAGATTAACCTAGTGGGTAGATAAAGTGTGTCAATCATGAATGCACGTTCTTCCTGCTGGTTAGAGTCACATGAGAGAGAGCTCAATTAAGTGAAGTTTGAACAGGATTTTCACTGGAGAATATCTAGTAATTTTAACAGTGTCAAAGATATTTGCAATTATTGAGCAGACAGAGTTTTTTCTTTTACTCACGTCCTGGTTAAAATAAAATCAAATATATAGAACAGTATAAGTTATAAATGCATGATCCCAACATATTGCTATTTTCAGTATTTTCAGTATTTCAGTGAAAATATTATTTTAGAGACCAAGACCACATTGGCCTGATTAACTGATATTACACTACTTTATGTTTACTGAAAGAAAAATCACCAAATACAGTTTATTTTAAATTTATAAAAATCAGTGTGTGAAACAGTAATACTGTACATGAATTTTTTTAGGTTTTACCTAATTCTGTCTTTTCAGTTCTTGAACAATTATTGAGAAATGGCTTTGAAGTGTTTAGAATCTTTGACTGTCTGCATAAGTATTTCTATTTCTGCCCTGATTTCCTCAAATGTTAGAAAAACATAACAGGTTAACAGCATTTTTTCACTTAAGAAACATAGCAAAAGTTAGACCTCTTATATCATTGAAAGATGCTGAGAAATTAGTTCATGCATTTGTTTTCAGTCGACTAGATTACTGTAACGCACTCCTCTCAGGACTACCCAAAAAAGACAAAAATCATTTGCAACTAGTGCAGAATGCAGCTGCTAGAATCCTAACCAGGAAAAGAAAATACGAGCACATCTCTCCAGTTTTGATGTCACTACACTGGTTACCTGTGTCATTCAGGATTGACTTTAAAATTTTGCTTATGGTTTATAAAGCCTTAAATAATCTCGCCAGATCCTATATATCGGAATGTCTGTCATCTATTCAAGAATGTTAAATTTTAGATTGTGATATAAAAAGAGCAGCAAGAGCTGATAGTGAATGTCGAAAAAAAGAAAAAAACATAAAACAGCTGCATATAATAAAAATCAAGAATAAAGAGAATTATCCAATAAACGAAAAAGTGAAAAATATCTCAAACAATATGCGAACAGAAATGCCAAAAAGCAATATTTATAGAATGAAAGTTAGAGGAGTTGGCACCCTGCCCAGGATTGTTTCCTGCCTTGTGCCCTGTGTTGGCTGGGATTGGCTCCAGCAGACCCCCGTGACCCTGTGTTCGGATTCAGCGGGTTGGAAAATGGATGGATGGATGGAAGTTAGAGGATAAAGTAATTCATAATACTGTTTTTGACAAGGCGTTAATGTAATTTAATTTTTTATTTACTTTTTATTGCGTTTTATTTCATTTTACTTTTTTACTTCTACTTTTACTTTTTACCATGTTTTATTATTCATTGGTATTTAAAATAGACAGTTATAGTGAAATACTCAAGTAACTGATTTTCTATCTCTAATAACTAAGGACCAAACTGTCTTCCTCCCGCACCCTATATACTCTCCTGTGTACTATCTCTTTAAACAGAATCGCATTCTCTAATGGAGGAGCGCCCCGATGCCCTTCAGGCGGCTGAACCATGAGATAGGGGCCATGAGGCACCCGGCCCTGGGGGTTGGTGAGCGAAGCAAGCAGTTTTTTAAGAAAATGAACAGTAAGATTTTTGCAAACATTTTCATTTGAACAGTTGACATCTGTAAATCACAGTAATGACATAGCAGGTCCTAACTAAAAGAAGAAAGATATTAAGAAAATAATATTATCTACTTTTGCTTTAGAGCATCACCATTTGGAGATTACATATCAAGCTAATTGTTTTGACAGATTTAATTAAAGAAGTGTGTATCTGTTAACTCTTGGGACTGTGATAAGAGTATTGTGCTCACAATGTATCAAGTCACAGTGTGTGCTAGATTATAATGTTACATTTGTGAAACATTTTTGTCTGAACATGATGCAGAATTACAGCTAGGAGTACATATCGAGTCTTGATGTAATGTTGGACTTTGTTCTGAAACCTAGGTTAACTTTCAAGGTGGAGCTAGGAGAAGAGTCTCTATACTTATAATATTTAGAGTAAAATTGTACATATATACTAATCATAACCTTACAATATTAGGAGTGTGAATATTTAAGCAAACATGCTCACCTGGAGTTTTGTCAGTATTATAAGTATTCATTACAGTTCATTACAAATTAATATCTTTTTAAAGCTACTTTTGAAACTGTAAACTCATGTCTGTATTACGTTGAAGGAATGCAGGAATACTGTTCACTTTCTATACTTATAAGGATACTGGCAGTAGAAAATCATATATAATATTAATTAATTGTATTAGATAATATTGGCTGGATATATGCAAAAAATATATATAATAAATTATAAATACTATATAATGCAACATAGCTCTTAACAAGCTGACTTTATTATTGTGTAATTTTACTGCAAACTGAGGAAATGTTATTTGATTTTTTATAGATAGATAGATAGATAGATAGATAGATAGATAGATACTTAATCTACATCTTTTCACCATATAAATTAAGTAAAAAAACCAAAAAAAAAAAAACCACGGGTGGTTGAGGAGTTTGGAGAGACCATAGAAAGCAAATGTTGATCGTGCTCAAAGAGGTTCTGGTAAAGCATTAGGTGAAGGCAGGGATTCACCCAGGCTGTTCTCAGCAAGGGTGGAGAACTGCTGACCTGGACCAAGGATGTTGTCTGGTGGTGAAAGGAACACTTTGAGGAGCTCCTGAACCTGATGGATATGGCCTCTGTGGAGGAGGTGGAGCCAGAAGGTGATGGGGGATCAATTCCCATTTCCCTGTGGGAGGTCAATGAGGTGGATGAGATCCACTCAGAAATGCTGAAAGTTCTGGACAATGTTGGGCTGTCATGGCCATCATGGCTTTTCAATATTATGTGGTCATTGGGAGCTGTGCCTTAGGAATGTCAGACCAAAACAGGGACAGGAGGGTGGTCTCCACCTATCAGGGGATCACACACCTCAGCCTCCCTGGGTACTAGAAAAGAGACTCCACCCAGTCGTGTAACCTCAGATACAGGAGGAGCAATGTGGATTCAGTCCAGGGCATGGAACTGTGGACCAGCTCTTTACCCTTATGACAATTCTGGAGGGGGCATGGGTCTACACCCAGTCAGTCTACATGTATTTTATGGAAATAGAGAAGGTGTATAACCGTGTTTCTCAAGGAATAGAGTGGGGGGTTCTGGGAGAGTATGGGCATCAGGGTCCCCTAATAAGGGCTATTCGGTCCCTGTATAATCACAGTGAGAGTTGTGTCTGCATACTCGGAAAAACATCAGCACCATTTCCAGTAGGTGTGAGACTCTGCCAGGGATGTTCTTTGACTCCTTTCCTGTTGGTGGTTTTCAGCCAGGGAGGCGAGGGGGTCCAGTTCAGTAGCCTTAGAATTGCATCACTGCATTTTGCAGATGACATAGTCCTGTTGGCTTCATCAGGCTGTGAACTCCACTGGGATGGTTTGCGACCAAGTGTGAAGTGGCAAGGATGAGGATCAGCACCTCCAAATCTGAGGCCATGGTCCTCAGTAGGAAGAAGATGGACTGTCCTTTCTGAGTAGGAAGTAAGTTACTGCTTCAAGTGGATGTGGTTGAGTACCTCAGGATCTTGTTCGTAAGTCAGGGGAAAAGGGATAGTAAGATCTGGAAACGGATATGAAAACCCCCTGGATGTCGCCCTGTGAAGGTTTTATAGGCACATCTAGCTGGAAGGAGACCCTGGGAAAAACCCAGGATTTGCTAGGAAAATGGTCTAGGAATGCCTTGGGATCACAGTATGAGTTGATGAGAGTGGCTGAGGAAAGTATGTGCGTCACTACTGAGATTGTTGCTCCCACAACCCGGCTTCATATAAATGGTGGAAAATGAATGAATGAATTAATTAATAATTCAAATATAAAAAAAACCTTACATTTATTCAATTAACATTCAATCAATATAATGTTTTTTCTAAACAAAATTGCATTTCCAATCAATTTTTTTTCTTTAAGTGAACTCCATAATCACACCTCTTACCCCACACATATTATGAAAACTTTATTATGGCTGATTAACTTGATCTGTATAATTTTCGTTTACAGGTTCAAAGATTCCTCAAAAAGCCAATGTTTACCTTAATAGAAGATGGGCAAATCCTAAAAAATACAGTATGGAGAGCTCATTACTACTATTAAAAATTAAGGCATTAATTGCAGAAGACTGTAGTGGATGAAGGCATACCATCAAAATAAGTATCAAAATAGTGGCAAGTGACAGTATAAAATGTGCGTGGACAACGAGACACAGTGCTGATGACACTTCCTTTGTTGGTAACAACTACAACTAATTATGTCATTCTAGTCCTGGCCTCTAGTCACAGCAGACACTGCAGAGGATTGATCCAGATGCAGAGTTTCGTGTTTCTTGAAAAAGACAAATACCAACAACGACAAAGGTATAGGCATACACTTCCTTGGCAAATAAGCACATCTACCTTTAAATTCCAATGCAACAGTTTATTTACTCTTAGCCATGTCTAGTATTTTGTGGTTTGGTATTTTTATTATTCAGTCCCTTGTATTACAGATTATGTTACTTAAGAGATCATTTGTTTTGTGATAGCCTTACAATGAAATAGCTTAGGATAAGTAAGATTTTGGACTTCACATTCATTCTTTGCTACAAAAGCTGCTACAAAAGCAGCTTTGTGTATGATTTATTAGTGTAATGACAATTTCTCTTGCAAAGATTTTAAATAGGAATCCTTTTGCAACATTAAAATAATCTAGAGCATAAAACAAGAGATAATTATGATGTGCAACAGTTAAATTATGAAATACACTGTTGGGAGATAAAGATATCTGGTGACAATTAATGAATGTATTTGACACTTTGGATTGATTAAAAAACATAGGGATATCAGATAATGTGACACCAAAATGTATTATTATGCTGCTCAATAAATAATCAACAAATAGTTCTTATATGCAGTCTAGCTTAAGACAAATTGAAATAGAGATTTTAATTTTTAATACCTTGATGATGGGTGGAATATCTTTAAAATTATAATGAAATACAAACATAAAATTTGCATGGAAAAGACACTGATGACCTTTTAAATGCACATCCGTTTGTGGAAGTCACACACCTTCTACGCCTTATCTATGTAACAGCTGTTTAGACAACAAAAAAGAAAATACTGAACTGTTTGTAATTAGAAAGCTTACATTGATGATTACATTGAAGATCTTTGTATATCCATTTTTTCTGTAGTCTCAACAATTTTTAGCATTTGAATGTAATATTAACATTATTGGTATTGACACTTCAAATGTCAGTTTAACCATTAAATGTAACCATTAGATCACCAAATTTTACAAACCTCTATATATAAATATGTAATGTTTAAAGATAAGTATACTATATTTTCTGCAGCAAACTGTGTTCAAAGGGACTTTACAATACAAATTTATAGCACAATTGTTGAAATGTATTTTACCTAATAGGATGACAGTCAGATTAAAGAATAAGTTCTGTATTTTTCAAGTCAAATTTAGTTCTTTATAAATATGATATATTTTTATATATATAAATCATGATATATATTTATATATATATATAAATCATACTATATTTTCTGCTACGAACTCCAATCAAGGGGACTTTACAATACAAATTTATAGCACAATTGTAGAAATGTATTTTACATAATAGGATAACAGACAGATTAAAGAATAAGTTCTGTATTTTTCAAGTCAAATTTAGTTCTATTTAAATATGATATATACAGTAATCCCTCGCTATATCGCGCTTCGCCTTTCGCGGCTTCACTCCATCGCGGATTTTATATGTAAGCATATTTAAATATATATCGCGGATTTTTTGCTGGTTCGCGGATTTCTGCGGACAATGGGTCTTTTAATTTCTGGTACATGCTTCCTCAGTTGGTTTGCCCAGTTGATTTCATACAAGGGACGCTATTGGCAGATGGCTGAGAAGCTACCCAACTTACTTTTCTCTCTCTCTCTCTTGTGCTGACTTTCTCTGATCCTGACGTAGAGGGATTGAGCAGGGGGGCTGTTTGCACACCTAGACGATACGGACGCTCGTCTAAAAATGCTGAAAGATTATCTTCACGTTGCTACCTTCGTGAAGCGACATGCTGCACGGTGCTTCGCATACTTAAAAGCTCGAAGGGCACGTATTGATTTTTTTATCTGTCTCTCTCTCTCTCTGTCTCTGTCTCTCTCTCTCTGCTCCTGACAGAGGGGGTGTGAGCTGCCGCCTTCAACAGCTTTGTGCCGTGGTGCTTCGCATACTTACAAGCCAAACAGCCCTATTGATTTGTTTGCTTTTGTCTCTCTCTATCTCTGTGACATGATCTGCTCCTGACACGCACTTCTTTGAAGAGGAAAATATGTTTGCATTCTTTTAATTGTGAGACGGAACTGTCATCTCTGTCTTGTCATGGAGCACAGTTTAAACTTTTGAAAAAGAGACAAATGTTTGTTTGCAGTGTTTGAATAACGTTCCTGTCTCTCTACAACCTCCTGTGTTTCTGCGCAAATCTGTGACCCAAGCATGACAATATAAAAATAACCATATAAACATATGGTTTCTACTTCGCGGATTTTCTTATTTCGCGGGTGGCTCTGGAACGCAACCCCCGCAATAGAGGAGGGATTACTGTACGCATATTTTGATTTGGTAGAGCAATATTTACCCTACTTTCCCTATTTATATTATTATCTTGTAGCCTTTGCCTCAAATCTCCCAGACTTACCACTGTTTATAAGGTATTGTACCATATAACTTCTCCCCACCTTCCCTTCTACATTTATCATCTCAGGCAATTAGGTAAATAAGTAATAAGTAAAAGACAAGCAGGAGTTAAGTTACAATTTAAACAATGTATTACTGATAATATTCATCTGTGGTGGGCTGGCGCCCTGCCCGGGGTTTGTTTCCTGCCTTCCACCCTGTGTTGGCTGGGATTGGCTCCAGCAGACCTCCGTGACCATGTAGTTAGGATATTGCAGGTTGGGTAATGGATAATATTCATAAATAATAACAATATGCAAAGTACATTGCAACCTTACAACCATACAACCTGATAAATGTTGATGTGTAGTTTCAGGTGGCACACAGACTTGTTAGTTACTTAAAATGTCTCTAGTTAAAGCATCATTTGTGGTCAGTTTTCTTCAGAACAGGCTGCATGCCTGTCTCAATATGGCTGCCGAGCTGTGCTCTTCATTGTGTTGGCCTTTTCAGTTCATGGTGTGAGATGTTCTTTCATCAGTTTGGTAAGAGAGAGAGAGGTAAAGCAAGCAAATTTATAGGTTTTCTGTCCAACCCCTAGAGCCAATAGGGCTTCATGGTACTTAAAGGCTTCTGATACAACCAGTCCCAAACAGCCATACTTCAGACCAATGGGGGAATAGAACACTTTCACACCTGTCCTCCAAACCATATGTTAAGGTAAAGTTTGGCAGTTAAGTAGCCTGGCTTTCCTGTGGGGGTTGACTGAGAGACTTTAGACGAGAAACACTTGCCAAACTGGTTTGAAGCACTTCCACCAACCCTGTCGTAAAATTACCCTAAAAGGGGGGAAGGGGTTCTTAAACCATCAAACCATTGCTGTTACCAATAATGTAACACTAATATTACATTGCTTTGTCTAAGCTACAAAACAAAGACAAAATATTTATCAACTTGTATTCAAAATTTCACATCACAACAATGCATTTGCCATACAAAATTGTTTTCTATAGTAAATCACTTTCTATAAATTTAAAAAATATCTTTCCCACACTGTCACTTTACATTGTATCTTGTGGGGCACAGAGGTTTAAAAAGTTTTAAAACTTACCAAGTACAATACTTTTTCAAGCCAAGACAGCTGTCGAGTATTGATCCACATCTTGCAAATATACACACATCGGAAAATAGTTTATACTGTACATGTCATTTTTGAATGAAAAAACACCAAGATTATAAGAGCTGTGGAGTCCCAGCAGGCTTGGTTTAAACTAGATATTTTTGATGTCTACATATGCATGAATGTGCGTATCTGGAAACATTAATTTAACAACTTCTTCCTTTCTGTAGGTGATTTTCACCAGGTCTTTGTATTACTTTCATTCCATTTCATTCTCCTTCTTCTTGTCCTGTTGAGGGTCACAATCACAACATGCTGAGTTGAAAGTATACATATATACTTATAGTAAGTCTTCGGGCACTTACAGGTCATTTCAGGCATCTCCAGGACTGCTTAGATATATGTACTGCAGCCCACCGAAAGTTTTGAACTACATTATCACAAATCCAAGAGCTTACATAATAATAATAATAATAATAAATTTTATTATGTACAGTATTAAGTATACTGTATCTTTTAAAAATTGCAGTAAAATAAACTATGGTAAATATTAGTTAAATGTTAAAAAAAAAAAAAAAAAATTTGGACAGCTTGTAAAGCCCCTGACCCAAAAATGTAGCGCAATGTGAGACCATCTCTCCTCTCCATTCCAGGTACATATTGCTTTTAGAGATTGTATTGAAATTTCCTTTTTGCTTTCAAACACTCTCCTAGAATCCAATCAGAGGTTATAAGGATAATTGGCTTGTACATAAGATCTGCTGAAATCCTCTTTTTATCATTAGGCAGTAGCTTACATCATTAGTATTAACTGAAAATCATCTGAGTAGTATAGATTCCAGGCTCTATTGGTTATAATAAAAAAAGTTATTGTTTTTAGCAGAGGGCCACAGAGACTTTTTTCTGCAAATGATCCAGCTGTATTGTGATAAGATTTTTTTTCCCCACTTCAGGACTGTTTGCCAGTATTTTTTTTGATTACTCTGCTGCTTCTGCATTCACGCTGTATTCCCAATTAATCAATGCTAATTTTATACAGTGTACAGTAGGTACTTAAAAAAATCCCTGGCAATTGTTTAAACTATGCTATTGTTGTTGGTTAAATTTTCTAAGCTGAAATGAACACCTTACTTATAATTAACTAACTAACAAAAGAAAAGGCAATAGTTAATTTTCACTGATATCAAGCAATGAGTCAAACCTTTTCTTTATTGACAGGACAACTCAACCAAATCTGTATTTTGAGTACACTAGTTTAAATGTTTCTGATAACAGCACTACTTTGAAACTGTATTCTGAAGTATAGAAACATCTTAATAGATATTTGTAGATTAACATCTCATTACCATTATAAACTCATCCTCATTTTATCCATTTTCTGCTACTTGGATTTAATGGCTATAACTTCACTCAATATTCACGTTCTGTTCCTCAAAATAAAAGTTAGAAATTTCTCTTTCAGAATTTTTACAGCAGCACAATTAGTTATATTATGTACATATATTACAGCTGAACAAGTTGCAAAATTCAATAATGTTTTTACCAAAATTGTACTTTGAATGTTATTCCTATTTCCATAAATGTTGGAATAAGCTCCCAAACACAATACTGTAAATGTATCAGTGAATGTGTGAGGGACACCATGAAAAAAAATCGTTATCGTTATTATCTTCCAGTAATATGTCTAGTTTTACTTTTTGAGCCTACTTATTCATTATTGAAGACCCATGGCCAATGTGTCATTGTGAAGGGCACATCTTACTCTGTCAGAACATATATAGTTGGTAAAGAAATTATATTGTGATCCGTATTACATCAAGATTCAAAAGCATCTTTACAGAAAAAAAAAAACAATTCTGAAATATAGAAAGTGAAAAATACAGAAAGTGGAATATGGTTTCATTTGAAAGTTGAAACACTCCTCTCATTTAGTAGCCTGTCTATCAAATTGCACACAATTCAATCAGGACATTCAGGAAAGCCATGGTGGGGGGATTTGGATGAAAGCAATTCGAGCAACTTTGTGGGTAGAAAGAAAAACAATTCAACATGGTATTGGGTTATGCAGTATTGCATTTCGATAGCTAAACACTCTATTTTAACTATAGCAATGAAAAAATGAATAATGTTATGCAGTTTTTTTTTTTTTTTGTATTAGTGTTTGGTCCTGCCGGTGAGTCCAAAACAATGCCTTTTTATTTTACCCAGTTACTTCTATTTATTTTACTGCAATTTTAAAAACATCCTCCAGACTTGGAAGCTTTTAGATTTACAAAAATCTTAGTTCAGATAGGTCTGAATACTCATTTACTTTAAAAATGAGAAGTATGCAGTCCCAAATACAAAATAAGCTCATGCTTGTTTGCTGAAGCAGTGTACTTCTGTATTTGCAAAGCATTCCTGTACCAGTAAACCACCCGATTGTTTGAGTTTCCTCCTTTGAATTTTTCTTCTACTCATTGAGTGAATATGGGTGAATGGAGCTCAAAAGTAAACAAAACCTTAGGGATGATTTGTCAAGCACAGAGACCAGTGCAGGGTAAGACCATCTATCATTTCATTTCGAGGGACACCTTCTTTAAAGCAGTCATTCTCAAAGTGTTGTATGTGATATATCATAATGGGGTCCACAAAATAACTAGTAAAGATGGTTAAATAATTCATAAAATTCACTCATACATGGTGTAATAACAAGTCTGGTTATTTTCTTCTCCTTTCTTCTCCTTTCACCTTGTTTAAACAATCACCATGATTAGAATACAAAAAAATGACCTTTGTTAACTACACAAAAAACAAGCAATAAACAATCTAAAAACTTTCCAGAAAGTTCAAATGCGTGTGCAAGCATTGGCGTTAACATATCAAACAAACACAGTTTTCTGAAAAGCAATTGAAACCAGATTAGCTGTCACACTGTGCTGCTGTGCTATGGCCGTCAGCTTTTAAAGGGTAATTTATTAATTCAACATGTTACAGGTTTAGGTTTCAAGATTCTGTTTTGATTCTCAGATTAGTGAATTATTGCATTTTTTGGGGGGAATTTTACCTTTGTCTATGTGCTTTGGACTCATTTGGCAGTATTAGCAGGCCTACCTGTGTTTTGACCATCTACTTACAACTAGCTCACACAAATGATATATGTTTAAAATGGCAACTCCTTGCTTCTTGCATCCCTAATACTGCTCATTTTGTTTTGTCTAGCTTTTTAATGACTAAAATGCACTACAGTTTTGTCTAAAAAATGCAATACTTTTTATAATTCATTGAAAATTAATAGCGAATGTCTGCATTTTCAGGTTAATTTAAAATCTGTCATTTGGTACACTGGCTCCATGTAACTGTTTATTTTCCTCTTTTTCATAGTAAAGACTTCTAATATGAGTGGCAAAGCACATTAAATTTGTCCCTTAATTTTTCTGTCATTCCGAATCACATTAAAATGTGATAGCAACAGTCCCTTCCTTTTATCGTTCTCCTAAAATTTCTCCATACTGTTAGAGTTCAGCGACAGAGATCACAAATAATGGGTGTGAGTATACCTAATACCTTTTCACTAGCCTCACTCCTCAGTGAGGAGCATACTGCACTTGGAGCTTCTAAATGGCACATTGTTATATATTGGTAGAGAATCAGTAGTATTCCGCAAAGTGACTTGGAATAATTAGAGACAAAAAGGACACTGAATGTATAAAAGGAAGAAATTACTTTTAAAATGTTAGGTTTTATACAATCAGCAATAATTAGCATGTTTGTGTCTAGAAGATGAAATTCTAAGTGTGCTGAACTTGTTTTATTTACCCTGAGTTAGATATTTTAATTTGCAAAATGTACATCACTGACTTTAAAGAGTGACTTTGTGGACTGGTAGCATTTGTCAAAGCATGCAAAGAAAGTTCAGAGAGCTTTTTTATATGCTGATGCACTGAAAAAATGGCATGTCTGATTAAAATAAAAAAAATATGTACATCGGTTGCACATAATAAAATTGTCTTTTTCAAAAATAATTTAACTATGCTTAATGCAGTAAATTAATATATCCTGAAACAACATGATATTTTTATTTAAAATGAATTAAACTTTTCATTCTCTGTTAAATGAATTATATTATGTTAAATGAACATGACTCATGTTACTACAGCATAATGTTTTAACAATTATACTGTTCCAGTATCATTTTATTGTTCATGTTCAATGTTATTAATAAGAAATAAACAAATTTGCTTATACTAAAACTAGTTTTATTTGGTAAAAACAATACAAACCAACAAAAATACAAAAGATTAGTATTCAAAAGCAGCAATGTACAATAGTCATACAATAAAACTGCTTCTTTGGCTGTGCCAGAATGCCATGACCAATGTATAACTAAATATTAACACAAAATGCACATTGGATAGAGTGTTATATTATAAAATACATCTATTTATATTTATATAACTGTATGTACTATAGAATAAATGTTAAATATTAGTAAAATATAAAGTGCAAAAATTGCTGCTTGCCACCTTCTTTTTTTTATTTTCAAATGAGCAAATATGGCAGCTGCATTGCATTGTATTCTGCTGTATTATTTATTTGTCTGTATTAATAGTATTTATCTGGTTAAGCAATGTTATGATAATAATAATGAACAGCAATGCTCTGTTCCAGTCCTGTTTATTGTAAGGAGATGGGTACTGAACATGATGCACTGCTGTTTTATTATTTACTAGTCATTTAGCCTGTTACAATAACGGGCGCTAGAACAGTAGTGCATAAACATTAGTAGGAACAATCTATATTAAATGGCAAGGGACTTTGACCTCATTCTTTTTGTTGGTCGTATTTTTCTTTCTTTCAGCCTTTCTTTTGTTGATGTTTACTTGCTGAGCTGACCGTTCTTCATGGGCTGCCGCCGTGTATTGTGTGTCTTTAATTTTCTGTGACAGTAATACTGTCTTGCACATCCACTGGCTTGTACGTTCGTAATATACCTTTAATTTTCTCTGGTGGTAATACAGGCGTGCGCGTTGGTAATATGCCTTTAATCTCCTCTGACAGTAATACTGGCGTGTATGTGGCTGTAATATGCTTCACTGTATTATGTACCTTTAATTTCCTCTCGCAGTAATACTGGTTTGTATTTCCATAAAACGCCTCTAACTTTCTCTGACAGTAATATCGCGCATCGCACCGTGCCCCGCGCATGCGCACTTCACCAGAAGACACACACACACGGGCACCTGGATGCACAAAGGGATTTTATTAAAGAGGATAGTGTGGTAGTTATCCTAAAGTTTTGCTGCGGGTGGGTTTGATCTTTCAGATGGAGTGTTCTCAACTGTGTCCAAAACTGAATGAAGTTCAGGTTGGATACTTTCGGATGCAAGTACTTGCCAATGCAACCTACAGTGTGTAGTTATGATGTTTGGATTGGCAGCTTTTATCCAAGCCATAACTCCACTCTTTAGGCCCCTCATCACAGCTCCATTGTCACTACAAATGGCAGAACATTTTGCCTGCTTAGTCTCGCTTCTATCACAAAATCATTCAGCAGTGGGAATAATTCCTCACAGAATTTCCTTCCAGGACCATCCTTACAAAACAGAAAGTCCTCCAGTATTTTTCCATAACAAACTAACACAATTAATTGAGCTGCATTATCTCTTGATTCATCCAGCTGAATAGAAAATTGACCACAGACACCTGACATTTCTTCACCTCTCCTCTTTATCGCACCATTTCAGATAGTATGTACATTAGATGCTTGACCCAGGAATCTATCCATTATTCTTCCTCCAGGTCAGTCCTGGTCAAAACAAACCTGCTTGTCCTTTGATCCTCCATCTGCATTGCAGAGATCAACTTTTACTAGTTCTGGTCATCTGTTTGATCTGATGAGCCTTCAATGTGCCTTGATCAGCAACTGGCTTATCTAGCTTCTCCTTTTTAAAATTAGATATTATTTGTTAAAAGACAATAATAAAATAATTATCAACCTATATGCTAGATTTTATCAATCATATATGAACATTTATACTCTCCACAACACTTACATAAATAAAAGCATACATCTTTGTAGCCTGAACCTATAGATGCAAAAGAGTGTAAATATATGAGGGCTATAGCTAGGATTTGGGGCATTTTATCAGGTGTATGTAATAAAGAGTCTAAAAGGGAGAATAGGTTTAACCTAGGGCTCTCCAACGAAAAAACATACCGCCGTGCTAAAGTCTCATTACATTAAACACAACTGGTTGCACCACACGGATTTGGTTCCTGGGCAGAAAAGTGGAACACATAAATTACTTGTTGACCCAGCAAAGATATATTTTCCATGATGTTTCCATGACTAATTGATGCCAAAATTAAGTCAGGCATTTTTGTTGGTCTACAAATTAGTCATGAATCACAAGAAGTTTGAAGATCTGCTAGTGGGGCCAGAAGAATTGCATAAAAGCTCTCAAAGATGTCATTGTGAATTATCTTGGCAACTAAAGAGCATCAAACCATGTCCAACTCATTGACAGCATGCTTTAAGCATAACAAATCATGAAGTGCAACATGTCACTAAAGATTAATTTTTTGCATTGACACTTGGACTTCTTCCTTGTTAATCTTAGTGTAGTCAGTGAAGAACATGGTGAAATGTTTACCAGGACATTGCAACAATGGAAAAGTGGTACCAGGGCAAGTGGAATCCATCAGTGCTGGCTGACTATTATTGGACAATGAAACAAAAAGCATCAGATGCTGAGTACAAGCGAAAATCAGTAGCAAAACATTTTTAGCTCAAATGAACTAATGCAGTGTGTCAGCATCATTAAATGATTAAACACCCTAAATTCATTAAAACTACATTTAATTTTTCACCAGTTTTCTAAGTGATGCAGTCAATCTGAAAGTATTTTGTTCAGCTTGAATCTGACTTTCATATTCACCAATATGCTTTTCCTCCTGAAAAACTTTGAAAAAATGGTCTAGTTATATTGATTTAAATTAATGTGCATTAAGAGACTATCATCTAAAATGTAATGATTGCCATTGTATTGCATCCTTAATTAATCCCTTCTGTGAAGTGAATGAATGAGCACTACTTATTTCTAAAGTCATAAAAGAAAACTCAAGCTGTTTTATTGGGTGAGTTTCACCTGGGGCCTTTAACAGGTTGCCACTTATGCCACTGGCAGAGTGTAGGAGTGATGTCTTTATTTAAAGAAGAAATATAAAATGATTGAGTGTTGTATGGTTTTAAAGTAGGATTTGTTATTAATGAGGCAGCAGAAACATAATCAGTTAGGCCAAGGTCAAATAAAGAGCAGTAACAGCAACAATAAAAAGTTGGCACAAGCATGGTAATGGCAAAGTGACAAAAGAATCCAAAAAACTCTCCAGCTTAAACTAAGAGCATGTCTTTGCCTTCCTGTACTCACCAATGCTTATACACAAGCTCATAAATTTAGATCATAAGATATGTACTAGTTTATAATTTTAAGATTAAACATGGTTTTACCTATTTTGTTCTTTCAACAAGTGCAGAGTCTATATATGAAGGTGTTGTTTTTTTGTTTGTTTATGCAACAGTTGGTTAGTTGATCACATGACTACAATTGTCATGCTAGCATTGATTACATACTTCCGTTTTCCTCAGTGGATACAAAACACTACATTATTATTCTTAGTGGTCAATACCTTTCAATCAAGTAGGCCCTAGTGGTAGGATTTGCGTTATCTTGTTACAATGTCTTTTCTACATTCAACCTTTGTTTTCTTCTTGCCCCTTTGGTTACTGGTTTTCTCAGTTTTTATTTTGGCTTCCACAGTATTTTGATACATGCTTCTCCTAATTTCCATTACTAACTTAATTATCTCCTGGTTTTATTGTACTCACAATAATTCTCAGTCACCTTTACACATCCTTAGCAAAACAGTAACAATTAAGAGTTTTTAGCTAAAATGGAACTAATCCTTAGAATTACCTAAGGTTTTATCATTTTTATATGTACAGATATATATATTCTATTTATCTTTAGAGTTATGAGTATAAAGCCTTGGTTTTAAGTATTGTATACTTGAGTGTTTTTCTGACTCATTGATGCAAGTCTTCTTTATTCATTTGCATAAGCCATGAGCGTCCCAGAACATACTAGAAACAGTGTGAATAAAATCTTTTAATTGTGGTAAAATACTTTGTCATTTCACCACTAATCTTTCTTGTGCATATCAATCAAATCGATCAACTGACGATGCAATTTCAATGGTATTCCACCTGATCCTGTCACATCTGGATCACCGCAATGCACATGTAAGAATGCTGTTCATTGATTTCAGCTCAGCATTCAATACTATCATTCCCAGGCAGCTGATCAGTAAGCTGGATCTGCTCGGACTCAACACCTCCACCTGCAACTGGATTCTGGACTTTCTCACTGAAAGACCTCAAACAGTACAGATTGGGAATAAAAGATCTAACACCATCACACTGAGCACAGGTGCCCCCCAGGGTTGTGTGTTGAGCCCGCTACTCTTCACGCTGTTGACCCATGATTGCACCTCCAACTCTGACACAAACCACATTATCAAGTTCGCCGATGACACTACAGTAGTGGGACTCATTGAGAACGACGATGATGCGACGTACAGAGAAGAGGTGGAACAGTTGGCACTTTGGTGTAAAGACAATAATCTGTCTCTTAATGTTGAAAAGACAAAAGAGTTGATTGTTGACTTCAGGAAGACAAAGGCTGTCCATCTCCCACTCAACATTGATGGCGTCACAGTAGAGAGAGTGAAGAGCACCAAGTTCCTAGGTGTTCATATCACAGAGGACCTGTCCTGGACCAAAAACACCAACTATCTTACAAAAAGAGCCCAGCAGCGTCTTTACTTCCTGCGACGACTGAAAAAGGTGCACCTCCCTAAACCCTTACTTACCACCTTCTACAGAGGCACCATAGAGAGCGTCCTGACCAGCTGTATTACAGTCTGGTATGGAAACTGCCATGCCTCCGACCGCAAAGCCCTTCAGAGGATTGTGCGGACTGCTGAGTGCATCATTGGCAGCTCTCTACCCAGTCTGCAGGAGATCTACACCTCACGCGGCCTTCATAAAGCCACTAGCATCATGGCTGACCCCCACCACCCCTCCCACCAACTGTTTACTCCTCTTCCATCTGGAAGACGACTCTGCAGCATCAGGAGCAGGTCTGCGAGATTGTGCAATAGTTCCTTTCCCCAAGCAGTGCAGCTCCTGAACACCATGCTGCCCTCCTCCACATTGGACTCTTTACTCCACACACTCTCTGGAATAAATAATACTACGTAATACTGTATATGCTTTTTAGTTTTATATATATATATATATATATATATATATATATATATATATATATATATATATATATATATATATATATCTTGTGTACTGCACCTTTTGACTCTGGAGGACGATATTTCGTCCCATTGTGTACTGTAAGTATATTGTTAGGATGACAATAAAGCTCTACTACTACTACTACTACTACTGGTTGTGCTATGCCTGTATAGCATGGAAGTAAACAAGAATTTGCTTTTTCATTTATTTGTTTAACTAGGGGCTACAAGGGGGCTCTGCCCCCTGCTCGCTTCGCTCGCCTACCCCCGGCATTGGGTATCCTGAAATACATTGTTTGTATATCCGTCAGTCGAGCTCGTTCGTTTTGAACCCGTGCCTGCTTTGCTTCCGCAGTTTCAGATGCGCGTTTTCTTCACTCCGCGGTGGTGCCACTCACAATATGGCGGTGACGCCTGTGCCTTCACGCCGCAGTAGTGCCACTCACAATATGGCGGTGCAGCCTGCGCCATCCGTACTTTATGGACCCGTGGGGTGTCCGTAGCCTCTTCCGTTTGAATCTGGGCTGCAGCGCAGAGTCCTCTTATTTGTGTGGCTGTGTCGGTAGTCGTTAGCCATGGGTGCGTTGTTGCTTCATTACTCATTCACGTCAGTTGAGCTCTTTCGTTTTTGGGCTGTGACTCCTTCGTGCGCGGTGGATAAGACTTCGCGTGCGGTTTATGAGACGCGTGCTGTACGCGCCTGCGCAGTACGTCTCATGGTCCCATCGCCGTGTCCCTGCATCCATGCCATCCGGTTTACCATTCTCGGTTAGTAATATGGATAGTGTGTGGCTGTGTCTTCTTCTTTGGTTTATCCAAAACATATGTCTGTTAAGTACATGTGCCTTTTTGTGTATTTATATATACAGTATATACGAGAGTGGCAGCCTTTTCAGCAGTTTTGTGGCGAGTGCCCTCTTCTACGCGGTGGTGTGCTGGGGAGGCAGCATTAAGAAGAAGGACGCCTCATGCCTGGACAAACTGGTGAGGAAAGCAGGCTCTATTGTAGGCATGAAGCTGGACAGTTTGACACCCATGGCAGAGCGACGGGCGCTCAGCAGGCTCCTATCAATTATGGAGAATCCACTGCATCCACTAAACAGTGTCATCTCCAGACAGAGGAGCAGCTTCAGCGACAGACTGCTGTCACTGTCCTGCTCCACTGACAGACTGAGGAGATCGTTCCTCCCCCACACTATGCGACTCTTCAATTCCATCCCGGGGGGTAAACTTTAACACTATACAAAGTTATTGTCTGTTTTTACCTGCATTTTTATTACTCATTAATATTGTTTTTTTGTTTATCAGTATGCTGCTGCTGGAGTATGTGAATTTCCCCTTGGGATTAATAAAGTATCTATCTATCTATCTATCTATCTATCTATCTATCTATCTATCTATCTATCTATCTATCTATCTATCTATCTATCTATCTATCTATCTATCTATCTATCTATCTATAGGGGACGGCATGGTGGCACAGTGGTAGTGCTACTGCCTCGCAGTTAGGAGACCTGGATTTGCTTCCCGGGTCCTCCTTGCATGGAGTTTGCATGTTCTCCCCGTGTCTGCATAGGTTTCCTCCGGGTGCTCCGGTTTTCTCCCACAGTACAAAGACATGCAGGTTAGGTGCATTGGCGATCCTAAATTGTCCCTAGTGTGTGCTTGGTGTGTGGGCTGGCGCCCTGCCTGGGGTTTGTTTCCTGACTTGCGCCCTGTGTTGGCTGGGACTGGCTCCAGCAGACCCCCGTGACCCTGTAGTTAGGATATAGTGGGTTGGATAATGGATGGATATATATATTTTTTATTATTCAGAAACTTGTGATTGATGGGTGGAGCCATTGAATAATGTGAACAGCAGCAAACAAAGACATGCTTTTTTAAAAGTTTTTTCAAAGTCATCATTTTGACATTAGTTTCAGGTCAGTCAAATAATATTTTCTTACAGCAGTGAAATTACAGATACTGTTGATGTTGTGATTTTATAATAAAAAAATTAAAATTTCCTAGGAAAAAACATTTTGGGAGCTGATGAGAATCATGTCCTAATTAGCAATGCCTGCTGCTCAGGTCAAACATACAGTACATACTGCAGCCTGGAACAGCTCAATATTTAATTAGGTGGCTTCTTCCAGATTGTAGTGCAATTATCTGGCACACCCTCTATCGGCTCCTTATTATCTTAATCAATCCTCAGAAGCCAAGCTTGTTATTAAGAAGCATGGTGTATAGCAGCAAGAATTCTTTTTAAGCAACTGGGTACCATGGCAAATAACTTAAATAATTACAGCAGTTTGATATTTTATAGCTTATCTTCAGTAAAGCAGCAAAGAAAGCCTTAGGATAGCTTAATTGTCTTTTTAAAGCTGCAGTTTATAAAAGTTATACAGTTGTTCTGGCTGTTAAAAATTAGCTTTTTTATATTATTAAATGAAAGTAAGCTCATTGCTATTTGTCTTATTCCATGCTTCTTCAAATGTATCAGATTAAATTAACCTGATAGTTTTTACTAGTTTTGTAACCTTTTACTGGTATATTTCACTGATAAAATTATCTCACTGCATATAAATAGAATTTTAATAATCCTTTAATTTTACGCAGTAATCTTTTTAAACTAAGGACAATGACATCCACCAGGACAATGGACCCAGACAGACACATGTAAAGGTACAGTATAATAAAAACAGATAGTAGAATAGTGTGCATTTTAATTTACTTTGCATTTTAAAATAACAAATGGAATTAACAAAATGCAATGAAGAATATGGGAAAGAGGGCCACTCACTTTTATATCACATTTGACTGTCAATAACCCATAGATGTTAAATTCAGATCGTGGACGACCACAGAGGTTGTAGGTTTTAATGCCAACCACTTTCATACTGAGAAACCAATAACTGGTGCAAATAGAACCTACTTCTTTTGTAAGAAAAATTCACTGTCACAAAGCCCATCTGTGAAGCTTCTCAGTGACCACTTCTTACTAAATGTTTCATATTTTTGTTCTCTTTTTGGTGATTTATTGAGGCACCTGACAGCACTAAACCTCTGACAAAACTAATTCTCATGGTCTTTAAAGGAGACCTAAAATATATTTTAAAAAACAGTATCACCAGGGGCAGGCTAAATAGTCTGACCATCGTGCAATTTCACCAAAATCTTGAACATCACCCTGCACAGTATTTCATAGATCAAAAAAGATCAGATAGATGTCATTTCTTTCCCCAAGGACAGCTGTATAGTTTCACCTGGAGCTGCTTTAGCTGGAGTTTTCATTTTTTCTGTCTCTTCTGAGAAGTAAAATATAACGCCTGATTTTCCATAGCACGTAAAAAAACTGTCACACAAGCCTTCTTAGTGGACACCTTAGTTTTCAAGCAATTTCATTTAGCTCTGTGCTTGGTGGTTGTAGTTACTGTACTGGGCATTTAACAGGGACCACCTGTTTGTGCTGTTGTTGGAGGAGCAGTTGCAGTCATCTTGGCAGGGAATGATATCCATTACCCACACATTGGCAGAAAATCTGATGAACACGAAAGTACTGAAGACTTGCACAATAACAAATAGAGGCGTATGCTTTTTAAAAGGTGAGCCTTTCAGATAACATCTAGTTTTTGGTTATAGCATTTGTAGCAGTAGAGGCGTGTGTCCACCTCTTGAACCCTCAGGTACCACTCCAAACACCAGGTAATAGTACAATTCTTCTTTATTGTACAATAGTACAGTGCACCAAGCACCCTCCACTCCACACTACACATATAAACAATACACTCACAATAATACTCTTTTCTCCTCGCCCAGACACTTCGCCACCCTACCTCCCAGCTCAGCTCAGTGTCTGGGCTTTCCCAGAGTCCTTTTATACACCCTGACCCGGAGGTGTTCCTGCCCAACAGTCCACAATTCCTTATTCCTTCCGGGTCAGGGTAAACAGTCCTTTTCTTCAACCTGGAAGTACGTCATCTCTCCTGCTCACGTGACCAGGAGGTACTTCCAGGTTATAGGGCACATATGAGTCCACGGGCTTCCCGACAGCGACTCCCAGTGGTCCCCAAGGTATCCAGCAGGGCTGTGTATAAAAACTACATAGTCCATGAGGCCCTGCTGGAACTCGGGGCACATCCATGCTGTTGGGAGAGCTCCTCCTGGCGGCCTGGGGGTGAGGGCCGGAAAATAGGAAGCCGGCAATCCACCACACATTGTAGGTGTTGCTACTTCTCTGGAACTCGACTATATAGAACTGCATTCAGAAAATTGATGGATGTTTTTATCTCTGTGATCATTTTCCATTTTTTACCCTAGTCAGGTGTTCCTAACAATGTCGTTGACCTCAATTTTATTTTATGTATCTGTTGGCCAGAATAAATATAGCTGCCATACTCTTTATATGAGTTCCACAACAAAGGCTTCAAAATGTATTAAAAATTTTAATTAATAAATGTTTGAGAGATAAATTATTGTTTACATTTTTCTATAAGAGGATGATTCTCCTTATATAATATGCTACTGTGGCTGTTCATCTGTCTGTCCAGGATTTTAAATCACCTGTAGTTCGGAAACCGTTTGAACTATTGACCTGAAATTTGGTACACATATACTACAGTGGTGTGAAAAACTATTTGCCCCCTTCCTGATTTCTTATTCTTTTGCATGTTTGTCACACAAAATGTTTCTGATCATCAAACACATTTAACCATTAGTCAAATATAACACAAGTAAACACAAAATGCAGTTTGTAAATGATGTTTTTTATTATTTAGGGAAAAAAAAAATCCAAACCTACATGGCCCTGTGTGAAAAAGTAATTGCCCCCTTGTTAAAAAATAACCTAACTGTGGTGTATCACACCTGAGTTCAATTTCCGTAGCCACCCCCAGGCCTGATTACTACCACACTTGTTTCAATCAAGAAATCACTTAAATAGGAGCTGCCTGACACAGAGAAGTAGACCAAAAGCACCTCAAAAGCTAGACATCATGCCAAGATCCAAAGAAATTCAAGAACAAATGAGAACAGAAGTAATTGAGATCTATCAGTCTGGTAAAGGTTATAAAGCCATTTCTAAAGCTTTGGGACTCCAGCGAACCACAGTGAGAGCCATTATCCACAAATGGCAAAAACATGGAACAGTGGTGAACCTTCCCAGGAGTGGCCGGCCGACCAAAATTACCCCAAGAGCACAGAGACGACTCATCCGAAAGGTCACATAAGACCCCAGGACAACGTCTAAAGAACTGCAGGCCTCACTTGCCTCAATTAAGGTCAGTGTTCACGACTCCACCATAAGAAAGAGACTGGGCAAAAACGGCCTGCATGGCAGATTTCCAAGACGCAAACCACTGTTAAACAAAAAGAACATTAGGGCTCGTCTCAATTTTGCTAAGAAACATCTCAATGATTGCCAAGACTTTTGGGAAAATACCTTGTGGACTGATGAGTCAAAAGTTGAACTTTTTGGAAGGCAAATGTCCCGTTACATCTGGCGTAAAAGGAACACAGCATTTCAGAAAAAGAACATCATACCAACAGTAAAATATGGTGGTGGTAGTGTGATGGTCTGGGGTTGTTTTGCTGCTTCAGGACCTGGAAGGCTTGCTGTGATAGATGGAACCATGAATTCTACTGTCTACCAAAAAATCCTGAAGGAGAATGTCCGGCCATCTGTTCGTCAACTCAAGCTGAAGCGATCTTGGGTGCTGCAACAGGACAATGACCCAAAACACACCAGCAAATCCACCTCTGAATGGCTGAAGAAAAACAAAATGAAGACTTTGGAGTGGCCTAGTCAAAGTCCTGACCTGAATCCAATTGAGATGCTATGGCATGACCTTAAAAAGGCGGTTCATGCTAGAAAACCCTCAAATAAAGCTGAATTACAACAATTTTGCAAAGATGAGTGGGCCAAAATTCCTCCAGAGCGCTGTAAAAGACTCATTGCAAGTTATCGCAAACGCTTGATTGCAGTTATTGCTGCTAAGGGTGGCCCAACCAGTTATTAGGTTCAGGGGGCAATTACTTTTTCACACAGGGCCATGTAGGTTTGGATTTTTTTTTCTCCCTAAATAATAAAAACCACCATTTACAAACTGCATTTTGTGTTTACTTGTGTTATATTTGACTAATGGTTAAATGTGTTTGATGATCAGAAACATTTTGTGTGACAAACATGCAAAAGAATAAGAAATCAGGAAGGGGGCAAATAGTTTTTCACACCACTGTATGTGACGTCTACTATCCGCTTTTGGGGTGATGGTTGATCTCCAAGGTTATTCCTCTTTTTATTTTTATTGTATTGTATTGTAGAACTCTCAGCAGTGGCCAGCAGGGTGGCCGTGCAGCATATGCATACAGGCACCGTTCTCATCCCTACCACCTTCGCCATCACTTCACCTATCTCTTCATATCTTAAATCATTCTTGGGGAAGACTTAAGTGCCAGGTTAAGTGAAAAATTAAAGAAAACAACTAAGTAATTGCAATACAATCACTGACTTAATCAGTTTTAATGTGAAAAGACGACGACTAAAGAAGAGAAGAAGCGGGCTGCTAGGGTGGAGAAAAGAAGAGCTGCTCAGGAAGCAGCAAGTCATCAACCTCTGAGCAAACGAATGCTAAACGCACAGAGAAAGAATATGAAAGCTATGAATGCTCAAGTCAAGTGCATTCACTGCAAGTTATCATGCAGTGTGCCATTACTGGTACTAAATAAAAAGAGACTTTAAAATGAAATTTTTTTTAGACTGGATACATGTGCTGTAGTCTTCAATGGCCGAGGTCAGAAAAGCTGTTGTATAGCTCATTGGTTTTAAAGAGAGTTTCCCAACTGATAAAAGAAAAGCAAATTTCTTTTTGTACATCAGGGTCTGTCTGAAGACTATGTCCATTTTAAACAGATTACCTTGTGCTTCTTTTAAGATTTAATGAGTAGGCTTTTAATTAAGATTACTACATGTTGATTGGGAGCAGTTACTGACAGCACATACATGTAGTTTTGCAGATAAATGGTAAACTTAACCCACTGTCAAAAGAGTCAAACTACTGTGTTTCCATCAGGAAAAGAAACCTGCTACCAATAAAGCAAGCTTTTTGCATTGATGTCAAGACACAACCACAAGACATTATTCCCACCCGGATGTGCTCCAGGTGCCTCCTGATAAGCTTCCTGCTGCACTTCCTGGTGTGGTGGAAGTACCGCATGAGCACCCGGAAGCACTCCAGGGTGTACCTTGTAATAGTTCCGCCAGCACCTCCGGGTGTGGCGGAAGTGCTGTTGTCCAGGGCTTCACAGTCTTCTGGGCACCCCCTGGCGGTGCTTCCATGCTCAATTCCCGTGACCTTCACACAAACCATGGCAGCTATCTTCTTGTGGTCCAGGGGAGGCATAGTCCCTCTCCCGGTCCTTCTCGGCGTCCCGGCTGGGCACAGCCCCCAGCCGCCCGCCACAGTATGTTCATCTATTTGTGTCCATGTCCATGTTTTTATAGCTTGTATATCTGCTGCTCAGTAACTAAAATTGAAAGTTAGGTAGAGCCATGCTGCTTTCTGCTTTGGGTCTTTGTAGGATCTCCCATTGGATTTGTGGATGCTTTGAATTCCAAATAAATGAGGTTATGGTTGAATCTAATTTCTTAAAAAAAGATCTACTGATGTATATATAAATAAATAATAATTTTAACATAAAAGAATCAATTTTGAACAAAACAAGACTTTAAACAAGAGTTTGAACGTCAACCAGGTGAGGAACCCTGGCATAAACAAAACACATATCTCACTTGTTTGTCTTTTCCATTTTCAGCCAAGAAGAAACAATCCTGAACTCACCACTCTACTAGCTTTACTGCGGCTCCTTACAATAATTAGTGGGATTTACGTTTACTTTATTGATGATTTATAAGTATTATTATGACCAAATTAAGCCTCTGTTAAGGCCTTATTATACAACACAACAAGAGTAATAGCTCTAGGTAGTAGCTAATCTAAAGTGTTACCCATTTGTTAACATTCTGTATTTTTTACAATTAGAAAGTGAGCTGTTGTGCACTAGCATCTTAAATATGTGGGGAATGATGACTCAATACATCATGTGACTTCTGTATCACTTGGCCAGCAATGAGCCTAATGACCATCAACTACATGACCATGCAGAAAACAAAATAAAATGGTGGTGATCGTGACAAAATCCATCCAAGATGGTGCCATAATGACCTTACCTTCATGACAAATAAATAAACAATGAAAAATACACATGTAAAAAATGAGCTTCATCAGAAGTGTCCAATAACATTCACCTCTTACTGTACGCTTTCTTTTGTGTGATATTTTGTGTTCTTTTGTTGTAATATTAAGTGATAATAATGCTGATCTTGAGCTTGAACTTGAAATAGTGAGAGTTCCAGGATTCAAATCTAGACCACTGCTATTAATGTTTAACAATCACCATAATACTAGCCTTGATGGTATTATTATGAAAATTAATATCATGAAAAACATATTCTAATGCAAAAATAATTGTTATTTACATAAAGTATTAAATGTTTGATTCTGTATATACTAGACTGCAGTAGGCAACAGCTTCTCAAATATTCTCTTCCTATTTTACAAATTGTAAAAGCAAAATTGTACAAGCTTATTACACTGCACTAACTTACTCTGGTAGATTCCTGATTTTAAAATAAAGATAGACATTAAGCACAAAATTAGATGTTTACTGGTTCAGAGAATACAATTGTTGTAAAAATAAGTTGTAAAATAAGTACATTTTCGGGCAAAATATAAAAGAAAATATAAAAAATCTAAAACAAAACACATTGAGCACAGGTCTAAGAAACAAGAAATTTAAACATGCTCAAGCCTGTAAGTAAACACACCACAAAATGTATCACTATCACATATAAACAAACAAGAAAAAAAACAATCCTTGACAAAGAAGGTGGGAGTCTTACAAGAATAGAGAATGGAATAAAGAAGCAAAGAGACATAAAGGAAAGATGCAGAGAATTTAGAACAGCTTTATAACTATCCAGTTTTCTTGCCTCTGCCACTTGATCAATATCAGTAGGTGCCTTCATCTGTCATCTGTCAATCTCTGATGTATGTCCTGGAGCCTCAGAACACAGGAGGACACATGTAATGTGAGTGGTAAGAGTGATTTAGATAATGTATTACAGTGTAAGAAAAAAAAAATCCTTTCTTTGCAGCGTCAGCTTCCCTCCTAAAATTTAATATAATTGTAAATTAAGTTCAATAAATGTCATAAACCACTTCCAGTTATATTTGTTTTCTTTAACCTCATGTTTAGTTGAAGTGTCCCCGAAATAACAGAAATAACAAAAAGGCAATTAGCATTTTTGTGGGCTTCTGATCAAATGCTGACTTTAAAATGCAATCCAAATTCACTATTTTAAAAATTTAGATATCTCTCATTAAGTCCACTATGATTAATAAATCTTGGATTTGGATTAAGCCATCACATATAAATGTTGCTTCAAGAGTAATTCTTTTATTTTGTACAGACCTCAAACTCTGAATCCCCTTCAGAAAACAGTTGAGTTATTTAATATTATGTGAATTTCTCCTTGGGATCAATAAAGTACCCTATCTATCTATCTATCTATCTATCTATCTATCTATCTATCTATCTATCTATCTATCTATCTATCTATCTATCTATCTATCTATCTATCTATCTAATAATCTCCATTATATTTAAAAATATGTTCCAAACAGAAGTGCATGGCAGTGTGAAACTGACAAGAGACCCTACTTCTGTTGATCAATGATATCTTGATTACCAGCCAATACTGCTAATGCCTCAGTTCTAAATTACTGAATAATACAAGGGGTTTCATGCTTTATTAGGTGAATGGAAGACGGCTTTACCATTACATCACTGGAAGGTTTTGTAGATATTGAGAAGTAATTGGTTACCAGAACTAAGGAATCAAGTGTGTATTTTCCATTGCTGCAGAATTGGTCGACATCATCAGCAGAGACAGTTGTGTTTGAACCATTTCTGTGCATGAGCTACAGAAAATTTAAATAAGTTTTAAATATAAGTCTATCATTCAGTTCAAAATTGCAGGAGTTGGAGTCTGTTCTAGCACAATTTACACAGACAAAGATGAGGTATTGGTGGGTACATTCATAATGACACATCCACTCACTCATTTGCTAAATTACCTGACAGTTTTACTGGTTAAGTAAGTGAGTATGGGAAAGTAGGCACCTCATTTGCCAGTTGTGGTATCTAGACAATGCTGTTGAGCCAAACTAAAACTGTGCAGCAAAAATAAGTAAAAAGAAAATCTTCTGTTCCATTGTGTGAGGGTTTCACTGGGTCAGTAAGTATCTGGTACCTGCATATACAGTGGTGTGAAAAACTATTTGCCCCCTTCCTGATTTCTTATTCTTTTGCATGTTTGTCACACAAAATGTTTCTGATCATCAAACACATTTAACCATTAGTCAAATATAACACAAGTAAACACAAAATGCAGTTTGTAAATGGTGGTTTTTATTATTTAGGGAGAAAAAAAAATCCAAACCTACATTGCCCTGTGTGAAAAAGTAATTGCCCCCTGAACCTAATAACTGGTTGGGCCACCCTTAGCAGCAATAACTGCAATCAAGCGTTTGCAATAACTTGCAATGAGTCTTTTACAGCGCTCTGGAGGAATTTTGGCCCACTCATCTTTGCAAAATTGTTGTAATTCAGCTTTATTTGAGGGTTTTCTAGCATGAACCGCCTTTTTAAGGTCATGCCATAGCATCTCAATTGGATTCAGGTCAGGACTTTGACTAGGCCACTCTAAAGTCTTCATTTTGTTTTTCTTCAGCCATTCAGAGGTGGATTTGCTGGTGTGTTTTGGGTCATTGTCCTGTTGCAGCACCCAAGATCGCTTCAGCTTGAGTTGACGAACAGATGGCCGGACATTCTCCTTCAGGATTTTTTGGTAGACAGTAGAATTCATGGTTCCATCTATCACAGCAAGCCTTCCAGGTCCTGAAGCAGCAAAACAACCCCAGACCATCACACTACCACCACCATATTTTACTGTTGGTATGATGTTCTTTTTCTGAAATGCTGTGTTCCTTTTACGCCAGATGTAACGGGACATTTGCCTTCCAAAAAGTTCAACTTTTGTCTCATCAGTCCACAAGGTATTTTCCCAAAAGTCTTGGCAATCATTGAGATGTTTCTTAGCAAAATTGAGATGAGCCCTAATGTTCTTTTTGCTTAACAGTGGTTTGCGTCTTGGAAATCTGCCATGCAGGCCGTTTTTGCCCAGTCTCTTTCTTATGGTGGAGTCGTGAACACTGACCTTAATTGAGGCAAGTGAGGCCTGCAGTTCTTTAGACGTTGTCCTGGGGTCTTTTGTGACCTCTCGGATGAGTCGTCTCTGCGCTCTTGGGGTAATTTTGGTCGGCCGGCCACTCCTGGGAAGGTTCACCACTGTTCCATGTTTTTGCCATTTGTGGATAATGGCTCTCACTGTGGTTCGCTGGAGTCCCAAAGCTTTAGAAATGGCTTTATAACCTTTACCAGACTGATAGATCTCAATTACTTCTGTTCTCATTTGTTCCTGAATTTCTTTGGATCTTGGCATGATGTCTAGCTTTTGAGGTGCTTTTGGTCTACTTCTCTGTGTCAGGCAGCTCCTATTTAACACTAGAATTACCAGAGCCTACGAAAAAACTCGTAAATCCGTCCCACCTTAAATCGCGTCTTAAATCCATTTGCACCTCTCCGCCAGAATCCTTTGTCATCTAAATGTGCTGATAAAGCTACTAGCAGCCAGCTATTCCATCCCCCCACCGACTTAGAATTAACTTCTCTCCTAGCTCAAGCCTTGCCTTGATTTGATTACCTGGGATTGAAGTGGAGTTTTACAGTGGAAATAATTCTAGCGTTATTTGGAATACACGCATTTCATGTGTGTTCCATTTCTATAGTTGGCTGTGCAAACACATTTTTAAAACAGAAACGTTTTTCATATTCTAATAGTAAATGACAAAATGTAGGCATAAACTATATAACGTATGAAGCCTGAAGTCCATATATCAAAGAAACACTTTCACAAAAGGTACAAATAAAAGAACACGTGCGCCTTTTTTTGCATGAAGGCGCACGTGTTCTTTTATTTGTACCTTTTGTGAAAGTGTTTCTTTGATATATGGACTTCAGGCTTCATATGTTATATAGTTTATGCCTACATTTTGTCATTTACTATTAGAATATGAAAAACGTTTCTGTTTTAAAAATGTGTTTGCACAGCCAACTATAGAAATGGAACACACATGAAATGCGTGTATTCCAAATAACGCTAGAATTATTTCCACTGTAAAACTCCACTTCAATCCCAGGTAATCAAATCAAGGCAAGGCTTGAGCTAGGAGAGAAGTTCATTCTAAGTCGGTGGGGGGATGGAATAGCTGGCTGCTAGTAGCTTTATCAGCACATTTAGATGACAAAGGATTCTGGCGGAGAGGTGCAAACGGATTTAAGACGCGATTTAAGGTGGGACGGATTTACGAGTTTTTTCGTAGGCTCTGGTAATTCTAGTGTTAAGTGATTTCTTGATTGAAACAGGTGTGGCAGTAATCAGGCCTGGGGGTGGCTACGGAAATTGAACTCAGGTGTGATACACCACAGTTAGGTTATTTTTTAACAAGGGGGCAATTACTTTTTCACACAGGGCCATGTAGGTTTGGATTTTTTTTCTCCCTAAATAATAAAAACCATCATTTAAATACTGCATTTTGTGTTTACTTGTGTTATATTTGACTAATGGTTAAATGTGTTTGATGATCAGAAACATTTTGTGTGACAAACATGCAAAAGAATAAGAAATCAGGAAGGGGGCAAATAGTTTTTCACACCACTGTAAGTAAGATTCTACGTACATTTTATTTGTTGTCTTATTACTGATTGATGCACATTATTCACATTGCATCTTGCATTATGCCTCAATATATGTATTCATGTAGAGCAAGCTCTGCAACAGGGAATGGATTATATGTGAACGTGCCCTGATGTGAATACTGTTGTGGAAAAATGCATTTACATTAAGTGAACTTGGATGCTGCAGGCAATGACCACAGCTCAGTACAGTCAGTTAGTGGTCAGTAGTAATCCCAACACAGCAAGAAATTATGGAGGAAACACTAGTTTTTCCAAAGTAACACCTCTACTAATACAAGTCCACTTTTTCCTACCCTATGCAATTCTTTGGAATTAACTGAGGCCCCTGCCATATATGACTGTTGAATCAGCATACATTATACAGTATGTGCTACAGGCTTAACTAGTACAAGATTAACCCGGAATTCCCATCTAACCTAACCTAAACTATTCAAATATATAATATGAGTATGTTTTATATACTGCAAGAGTGTATACATAAATAATGTGTTATACACTGCAAGTGAGCATATGTAAATATTTCATCATATATGTATATAAAATGTGTTTGGTTTAACTGGGTTAGAACAAATTAATTAAGACCCAGGAGTTCTAGAGGTCAATCCTGAACTCAAAAGTAGTTGGAAAAAGCAATCCAGAAGTGGTCTCAAGCTGGGTGATTAAAAAAGCCTGTTCTGAACAACCATCCAATGAGTGTGGACTTGAAAGGAAGGGTTTGGCACATGTTCAACTTGTGGAGAGGAAGGACAGCCAGGGTGAGAAGAAGAAAGGAAATAACAAGCAGGAGGGAACTGAGCTGCATCCAAAACCTTGAAAGCAAATGTTCTGCTGCCATATGTTATGTGAATCACCTGATTGACAAACACGCCCAGAAAAGGTAAAGAAATAATAGTGCTGAAAATGGTGACAAAAAATTGAAAATAACGCAATAAAATTACAATGTGTATATGTTGTCTATTTGTGTTGTCCTCTTTTTAATTTCTGTATATAGCAGTGCTTGAAGCAGGCCTTTACTCAAGAAATGTAGCACCGGCACTTCTTACAACCTCTTGGCACTATAATGCCACAGTTCTTAATTGGCTGGTAATGTTCCAAGAAAAAAACAAGTCTTCCACAGTGCCTTATCTGGCCCACCTCCTTTTTAATTAGTGCAGACTTAAAGCATAAACATGTATAAGGATTCTGGAGCAAGGCGAAATAGATTTGAATGCCACCCTAAACCAAATACGTTCTTTTGTGATGGTTTATGTTCAGTTATGTCAGGTGTCATGGAGGTGCAGTGGTAGAGTCAGACGATATTCTGATTAGCATGTCAAATGTTAAGCTCAAATCACAATCTCAGTTCTTCTTATAGCAGATGTTGTATTCACATGCCTTGATTCAGTGAAGTTGTATTATGAGTTGCTTACATATCTCCTCGTAATATCTTAAAGCGCCAGAGACAGATAGATAGATAGATAGATAGATAGATAGATAGATAGATAGATAGATAGATAGATAGATAGATAGATAGATAGATAGATAGATAGATAGATAGATAGATAGATAGATAGAAATTTATTTGTCCTCAGTGGGACAACAGAAGTATTTTTGCTAGAGACCACAAAAATTTTTGCAGCTTTTTAAAATGATTTTTTATTGCATCAGTTTTTTTCCACCATAAATTTTGTTTCTCCTACCAAAACTGTTTTTCTACCATGTATTTTTTTTTTCTCCCATTATCTGGATGGATCCCTTACAGGCTCATCCAAGGCATGCGGTACCACACTGGAACAAGAGGGGATGTTTTCGCTAATGGTCTCATCTTCTTTTTACCTCACAACACCAAGAAACCACCCATTAAGGACAATGGAACCTGAGAAGTCCTTCCCCATCTACTTCAAACGAAATAAAAGCAGACATTCCCCAAAGGGTGTCACTGCATTTTGGACCTGAGCACCCGAGAGATTGGACCTCCCGCAAAGCCTGATGACTTTTTGTTTAAATGACACTAGAGGGCGATAGTGAGGTGATTGCCTACTTTCTTAATGTTTGAATGCCATTGAGTGCCTGTTGCTTTACTTCCTGTTCTGATTAAACAGGGTTGCTCAGATTGGCACCCAAGCCTTTGTTTGGACTCTGCCTTTGTTTCTTGCATTCTACACCATCTATTTTTTTTCTCCAATGTCCCTTAAGGGGCTTCATAGTTATTCATAAAATTATATCATTCTACAATTACTTTATAAGACAAGAGTTGAGTTCAAGGGCATATGTATGTTTACTAAGTTGGTAGCAGTTCTTGTCCCTGTTAAGAAAAAGGAAAAAAAAAAATTCTATTCAGAATTTGATATCATTTCTAACCTGTAATGGATTTAAGTATTAAGCTTACAAGGATTTGTTCTGACTTTACTTGGTAAGGTGTGATTTTATCCCACAATTCTCCCCTACAGCTTTTATTGCTTTTATAGGTAATGGAAAAGAAGAAAACATATAGCTAATGTTATCTGCAGCACGTCTTGAGCATTGGTGTTTACTTTGTGTCAATATGTTCAAATATGGAGGCTCAAGGACAAAAATTGTAATTTATATTATAAGATCAGAAGTGAAATAAAGTTCATCATGTTTGCTTAAAGTATATGCATAGCAAGGTATAATACTGGTTTTACAACTGTAATAAATATTAATATAAGTGAATGAAATGTAAAAAATTTAATTCCAAAGAATATGTTAGAAAACTGTTTTGCAGATGTTTAAGTTGACTGTTGAGTGATGCCTTGAACAAAAGGGATTAATGCCATCCTTTAAAATCTGAAAAAAATGGCAAAATTACTAATAGTATGCAGCACAATGTGGATTACTAAAATATGATCTATGGACTTTAAATGGGCAAATAAAAATATGTAAAGCAGAAAAAATATATTTAGCTGCTCAGAAATATAAAAAGACTTTCTATAACACAATATCTCACAGTTAAGATAAGCCGAAGGATTAACACCACATCAAACAGTTTTGAAAGATTGTCTGCACCTCATCGATAAGAATGTGGGATGTAAACATAGTTAAAATCAAGCATTTACTCTTTAATAGGATAATGGAAGATGGAGCTTAAACATGCATAAAGCTGTTTGAATGATTCATACCATGAAATGCTGATAATAATTCAAACATTTATAAGCGCTTACACTTCCTATTTAAAGTAGTAAATAATAGTAAAGTAGATGGCATTGAACAAAAGTCTTATTATGTTTGCTTTCTTCACAACAAGGAAAATCGAAAAGCAATTACATCTAAATGTTTTTTAATGGACTGTTTTTTCCCCACATATTTGTTAATTTTAGAGTTGTAAAACCCTCCATGAATCTTATGCACAGCCTTGGGAAAAGCAGCTTTCCTCAGGCAAATGTCTGCTAATAAAATTAAAACTTTAAAAATCAATATCCTGCTACTAGATTAGACACAGCATATAGTTAAACATACATCTAAATACACCAGCAACTCAAAGAGTGACAGATCGTGCTATAATGGAGGATTTTCATTTGTATTTTTGTGATGGCCTATTCAAGCTCATTTTTCGTTTACTCATTTTAACCTCTAAGTCACTCTGTTAGTAAGATTCAATTTGGAATAATTAGAATGAAACACTTTACACATAAATTGTAAAGCAGATTTTTGAAACTAACTACAATGTCACCCTACACATATTGGCATATCACTCAGCCTTTGGGTATTTCAGAAAACTGAGGACAAATGGGAATTGGGGGAGATTTCCTTATCTTTCATTCCTATAACTTGTTAGGCAGACAGCTTTTTCTTTTTTACTCCCCTTCTCTTTCTTGTTAGGATAAGGTTGATTGGTAAAGGAACAGTCAGATTTCATATGTAGAAGAGCTTTATATTAAGTAGGGGCAAACGGAATTCACATTCTGTCCTGAGTGAGAAATATGAAGCCCAGGATTAGGGCTGCTCTGGCTACAAGTGCCATTGTTTGGAACAGCAGAAGAGTTGTGACACGGCCTGTATAATTGATGTCCTCAGCTCTTGACTACTAAACATAAAAAAGTGAGACTGTACATTAATTTAAAATCTGATTCATTAAACTAACCTTCACTGTAATCTTTAATTGTGAGATTAACTAATTTTACTGATTCTGAATTATAGATAATCTGTAAGTGGACATTTTTGTATAGTTTTGCAAAAAGGACAGAATATATGACAAGAATACACATTCAAACTGTATGAATAGCAATCACAATGTGCAAGACAGAAACCAAATTTTTAAGATAGGTAGAACTGAATAATCAATTTGGCAGTAAACTCTTCTTTTTCATTTATGTTTTAAGACAATATGTATATTGTAACAGTCTGGAAAATTACCGCCGAGGCAGCGTGTCCTAAAAAAACAGACAAATGGGTTGTTCAGAGTGCCTTGGAGTGGGGCAGCCAAAGGAGCCCCATCTGTCACTCTCAGATAAAGCAGTGAGTAAGTTTTAAGGAAGTTCTGTTTTTTTTATTTCTTGGCAAAAATAGGAAAACAAATTTGAGAGGTGGCTGACACTTTTGTCTGTTTTTGGGCACTACTGTTTTTTTTTCTGAGTTTGCACTGTCCATTTAAGGCAGCAGAACAGTAAAACCTTTGGTTTTTGGACTGCTACAACCACTTGCCTGTGTGGTTGATTTCTCCTGCCTGGAAAGGGACATTACAACATATTTAAATCCATACTAAATTCAGCTAAGGCTCTCACATTACTCAACTCTGAATTGGAGAGCATGTCAAATTAATGAATGTAGATTCTGAATCTCATCACCTTGAGGATGTCATGATTAGGAAATACAGATAAATACAGGTTACACGACTTCTCTACGGAGTTTCAGACTTGCAAAGTATCAATGTGTTTTAACAACCAATGAATATGCCTCCAGACAGTACTGGAGGCTATACAAATGTTTTCCTGGTGTGGTGAGTTTAGCCACAGTCTCATATAATCTTTGCCCTTTATCCGTTATTTTGTGGTACAACAGATATGAATCATCGGAGAGACAATGCTCTTTTCTATATTTGCGGAACAAATTGGCCATTTAAATATTTTCCTTAAGGCCGCATTGTGTGCATTGTAGTTCTGGCTATATGCTAATTCGTTGTCAGCTTTCACACACACACAGGAGTCATCCCTACACTTTAAGACAAAATCAAACCTGTTCATAGCACATTCTCTGGAGCTGTCAAACTACTGTACCCACCACTGACTAACATTATGTGTATAAAATTTGTGACTGAAAATCACCGGAAAATGATTTAATGTTATGGGGCTTAAGGAAAAAACATTTCTATGAAGTTTTAATTTGTCAATAACAAAATCAAAACAGCTCAGCTGTAAAGAAATACTTAGTTTAAATACATCAGAGTTGCACAGTTCAAGGGGTCACAGTTCATTGTGGACCACCAGGAAGCGTACCAATCATCCTACCCAACACAGACAGGCAAAGACACAAGTGGAGGTGCAACACACCTTTATTTTTCCACTTGGGAACAGATTCTCACCTTTACAGCACAGTTCTCACGTACACAAGGCACTAAAGCACACTGCTCACGGTCCTATTTGTCTCTTCTCTCTTTGCCTTTTTGTCACCACCACTCCTCCTCCAGCAAGCTTTGTCCACTTCTTACACCCAACTCTGGCTCATGGAGTAGTGGCTGCTGACTCATTTTAAAAGGCACCCAGAAGTGCTCCAGGTGCTTGTTGACCGAGTTCTGGCAGCACTTCCGGGTGTGGCGGAAGCGCTGCAACCCAGGGCTCTAAGCAATGTCCAATTGCCTTCTGGTAGTTGCCATGTGCCCCAGTTGGGTGGACAATCCAAGCTCCAAACCCGTGGCCCTACAGCAAGCTGGGGGGCTGCCCTATAATGTTCTGGGGAAGATAATATATATATGCTGCCCAAACTTGACACAGACAGAAGCAGGACACAAGTTCAATACTCACAGTTTTATTTTTTTCCTTTTCCCCTATGGTAAATGCCTTCCCTCGTTTCCCACAGCACGGTTCCAAAACAAGCACAAAACACACTTTATTTCTTTCTTTCTCTCTTTCTTTCTTTCTCTCTTTTTCTTAATCCGCCTCCACTTTAGCAAACATTGTCCACCTCCTCCTGACTCTGGCTCTTTGAATAGTGGCGGCTAGCTCCTTTTATAGAAGTGCTCCATTTGCTCCACGACCTTCTTCTGGCAGCACTTCCGGGTGTGGCAGAAGTGCTGCAACCAAGGGCTCAGCAATCGTCCAGGTGGCCCCTGGCAGTGGCCACGGGCCCCAGCAGGGTTGAGCTTCCCTGCTTTGTGGCTCCGCTGCAAGCCCCTCTAGTGTTCCAGGGAGATAATGCCCCGAAAAAGCTCCCTGCTACCGTCAAGGTGTCCAGGCCGGGTAAGAGCCCCGACTATTTACCACTTTATATATGTATAAATACATACGTATATATATATATACACAGTACTGTGCAAAAGTTTTAGGCAGGTGTGAAAAAATGCTGCAAACAAAGAATGCTTTCAAAAATGGAAGTGTTAATCATTTATTTTCAATCAACAAAATGCAGTGAATGAACGAAAGAGAAATCTAAATCAAATCAATATTTGGTGTGACCACCCTCTGCCTTCAAAACAGCATCAATTCTTCTAGGTACACTTGCACACAGTTTTTGAAGGAACTCGGCTGGTAGGTTGTTCCAAATATCTTGGAGAACTAATCACAGATCTTCTGTGGATGTAGGCTTCCTCACATCCTTCTGTCTCTTCATGTAATCCCAGACACACTCGATGATGTTGAGATCAGGGCTCTGTGGGGGCCATACCATCACTTCCAGGACTTCTTGTTCTTTTTTACGCTGAAGATAGTTCTTAATGACTTTGGCTGTACGTTTGGGGTTGTTGTCCTGCTGCAGAATAAATTTGGGGCCAATCATACGCCTGCCCTGATGGTATTGCATGATGGATAAATATCTGCCTGTATTTCTCAGCATTGAGAACACCATTAATCCTGACCAAATCTCCAACTCCATTTGCAGAAATGCAGCCCCAAACGTTCAAGGAAACTCCACCATGCTTCACTGTTGCCTGCAGACACTCATTATTGTACTGCTCTCCAGCCCTTTGATGAACAAACTGCCTTCTGCTACAGCCAAATATTTCAAATTTTGACTCATCAGTCCAGAGCACCTGCTGCCATTTTTCTGCACCCCAGTTCCTATGTTTTTGTGCATACTTGAGTCACTTGGCCTTGTTTCCACGTCAGAGGTATGGCTTTTTGGCTGCAACTCTTCCATGAAGACCACTTCTGGCCAGACTTCTCCGGACAGTAGATGGGTGTACCTGTGTCCCACTGGTTTCTGCCAGTTCGGAGCTGATGGCACTGCTGGACATCTTCAGATTTCGAAGGGTAATAAGCTTGATGTGTCTTTCATCTGCTGCACTAAGTTTCCTTGGCCGACCACTGCGTCTACGATCGTCAACGTTGCCCGTTTCTTTGTGCTTCTTCAAAAGAGCTTGAACAGCACATCTTGAAACCCCAGTCTGCTTTGAAATCTTTGTCTGGGAGAGACCTTGCTGATGCAGTAGAACTACCTTGTATCTTGTTGCTGTGCTCAATCTTGCCATGACATGAAACTGTCTTCCACAGCCTCACCTTGGTAGCAGAGTTTGGCTGTTCCTCACCCAGTTTTAAGCCTCCTACACAGCTGTTTCTGTTTCAGTTAATGACTGTGTTTCAACCTATGTGTGACATTGATGATCATTAGCACCTGTTTGGTATAATTGGTTGATCATACACCTGACTATAATCCTACAAAATCCCTGAGTTTGTGCAAGTGGACCTATAAGAATTGATGCTGGTTTGGTGGCAAAAGGTAGTAACACCAAATTTTGATTTGATTTAGATTTTTCTTTTGTTCGCTCACTTTGCATTTTGTAAATTGATAACAATAAACAATCATCTATATATATAATTCACTAAGCCGGAAGACAAGTAGCCACCCATGGAAAGCACGGCGGAAGGGGCGTGGATTCACTAAGCCACCGACAAGTAAGACGCCCAAGACCATTGGATACGACGACAACTCGCAGAGCCACGCCCACCAACTCGGACGCGACAACTCTGAAAAAAACAACATCATTTATGTTCGGCTGGGCTACAGTACACATGCACCTCTGAGCCACGTTGACTTTTCGGTTACGAGGCACGACCGTGTGCACCATAGCAAACTGTTTTACACGCTACATACAGCAATTCACCGTGACAAACATGTGTCTTCTTTGATGGTCCTGCAGGAACACGGAAGACGTTTCCCCGCCCACTAACACTCCTTTTTTCACGGCCCGCGTCTACCCTCGCTCTCTACAAACTGCAACAACTCACCACACAAGGACGCCCTGTCTCTCGAGGCATTCACACTGCCGGAAGACAACCATGGGATACGCAGAAAATAGCCATGTCAGTCAACGCAGATCAGACACCCAGGCAAACAACACTGAATAATCAATAGCTGCAACTACTTTGCCCACCCCAACTCCTCACCTGAGTCGGTTTTCGGCTGTGTTCAGCAGTGTTTCCCAAACTCGGTCCTGGTGAACCCCTGTGGCTGCAGTGTTTTGTTCCAACCAGATTCCTAATCATTAATGCCGGTGAAACTCATCAGGGATAAATCGGTTTTTCAAACGCAGTCGTGTAGCAGATTAGCAGGATGTAATAATCTGAGATGAATGTGCGCCTCCGCGCTGAGTGAAAACACAATGTATATTGCTGCAACAAAATGATGAAAGAACGGGCGTATTTTTTTCACACAAGCTGAGTGGGTGGGTGTTAGTTAGTTAATTAGCAACTCGAAGGAGTTCAAGATATAATATGCACAAGAGGTAACACTGCAAAAACAGCCCAAACCAGAAAAGACCGCTGGCAAAAAGTGGCCAACAAACTAAACGCGTGTGCATTGTACTTACTGAAAGCAGCGTTACGGATTTTGCAAATGTTCATTTTTTTCCCTCTGCTTAAAAAACATTGAAAAAGCGGCGCAGATTGGTTTGCAGCGTGTAAAACAGTTTGTTTGTCGTGGATAATTTGCTATCCACACAGGGAGGAACCGGGAAGCGAACCCACAATCTTCCACTGTCTCCTTACTGCAAAGCAGCAGCACTACTACAGTGCCACAAGGCAGTTAAAGAATGCACCGGGCCACATATTCATTTTTTCCCCTGTGCTTAAAAGACATTAAAAAAGTGTTTCTCAGCTGTGACTCCAGAACAACTCAGTACGCGAAAAGCGGCCAGAACCGCAAACAACAATGAAAACTCTACGTGACTCACAGGTAGTGATGGGCCGCTCGGTACTCAGGTTTCGACACTGTGTCGAGCTTTCGAAGCACTGCAGATTTTAATACTTGATCGAATAATAACATCTGTGATTTAAGGATTTCACATTTTCTTTCTCAAATGTGCTTACCTATATCATGGCAAAGTACAGGGATAAACCTTTATTTTCTGTCTACTCCGGAATCTGGTTGGAACAAAACACTGCAGCCACAGGGGTTCACCAGGACCGAGTTTGGGAAACACTGCTGAACACAGCCGAAACCGACTCAGGTGAGGAGTTGGGGTGGGCAAAGTAGTTGCAGCTATTGATTATTCAGTGTTGTTTGCCTGGGTGTCTGATCTGCGTTGACTGACATGGCTATTTTCTGCGTATCCCATGGTTGTCTTCCGGCAATGTGAATGCCTCGAGAGACAGGGCGTCCTTGTGTGGTGAGTTGTTGCAGTTTGTAGAGAGCGAGGGTAGACGCGGGCCGTGAAAAAAGGAGTGTTGGTGGGCGGGGGAAACGTCTTCCGTGTTCCTGCAGGACCATCAAAGAAGACGCATGTTTGTCGCGGCGAATTGCTGTATGTAGCGTATAAAAACAGTTTGCTATGGTGCACGCGGTCGTACCTCGTAACCGAAAAGTCAACGTGGCTCAGAGGTGCATGTGTACTGTAGCCCAGCCGAACATAAATGATGTCGTTTTTTTCAGAGTTGTCGCATCTGAGTTGGTGGGCATAGCTCTGTGAGTTGTCGTCGTATCCAATGGTCTTGAGCGTCTTACTTGTCGGCGGCTCAGTGAATCCACGCCCCTTCCGCCGTGCTTTCCATGGGTGGCTACTTGTCTTCCGGCTTAGTGAATTATATATATAGATATTGATCTTATGACATGTTTTTGCCCACATCTGGGATCACTGGGGTCAGGTTATTTTGTAACCCCAAGTTTGAGAACCACCGGTACAGGAAATTACAAAGGGGTAGTTTGTAAATGAGCTATATGCAAAGTGCTCCTTAAAAGAAGACCACCCTATTTATTCCCAGGACAACTTTTGCTAAGGCAACACGAGTAATTAACTCCCTAAGAGTTCAAGCTGGCCTCTAAGCCACACTCTTCTTTATCAGAAGGAAGAAGATGTTGCTAAAACGCTGCAAATTATATAATAGTTTTAGTTAACTTTGTTAAAAAGCAGAATCCCAACGGCCTACTTAATTATGTGTAAATTTAGCCATAAAATAAATCAGCACGTAACCACAGTCAAGTTCCCAAAATGCGTTTAAAGGTTGGATGCTATCCTAGGCATTATACCGGTGGTCTCCTCTCTTTAGGATCCAAATCCTGGATCCTAAACTAACAGTACTAACCATGGTGACAGCACAATCAACAACCATTTTGACCTAACTTGCTCAGACAATAATCTTTGAAATCATTGCTTATTTTGCCTTCTGAAATTTTCAAGATGTCATAAATGAGTTCTGGTTATTTGAAAAAATCCAAGAGCTGATACAATGTCATTGAGAGTTATATCCAGGAATGATAGGTCAGGAGCAGCCCCCCAAAAATGGGTAAGCATTACACAGCCACAATCCAACTTAAGAGTGTTCAACAGTGTTATGTAAACAAAATGGATGTAAAGCTAGTAGAAAATGGAAATTTTGCCACAGGTTTCAGCAGGAGGTTAAATGTTTGAAATTGTTGATTTATTTTATTCATTTTGTTTGTACCATATAAAGAGACATTTTTTGGGGGGGGGGGGGAGGACAATATTTAATCCGTTTTATATAACAATAAAATGTGTTATCACACAGACTCTAAAACCATGCATATAATGTTGCCTTATATGTTACAAAAAAGGCCACATAAAACAATTTGTTTTCCATTATTCATTACTTAAGATGTTTAGCATTACAGAATAAGGCTTATTTACCTGAACTAAAAAAAGGTATGTGTTAAAAAAGCTTGCAAAAAATAAGAGCAAAGACTCCACTATATGAAAACTACTAAAGAATTATTCAATGCGAGTACATGAAGGTAAACTACAAGTTTGAAATTCTTAGCATGTAGTCAAATAAATAGGGAATAAAAGAATACGGTCATGTATAAGTTCAGCATGGAATGGAAACTGCTTCAGAGAAACAGTCTGTTATAAATGTGCACTCAACTCTGAGTTTATTAAACAAAAGCCCAAGAGAACAGCTCAGCTCTTACCTGTAATTTACTGTAAGAATTCTTTATGAAACATTTTTAGATTATTGCTTTATTTGTAATAGTACAAACGTCAGTAGCTGTGGAGTCTGTATTAATTAGATTGGGATGACTTGTGTATTGCATTTTAGTCTTTCAGTTCTATACGTTAATAGTTCATAAAAACTGAAGTTTAAAACAAAGCAAAAATGCATTTATTTGTACTACACACATTTTAGAAAAACACTAGATATATCCTGTACATTTATTTTTAAGGACAAGCATGCTCTGAAACTGTGTAACTGAGTATCATAACATTGCAAATGCCTGTTCCTCCCTAAGATTTTAATAAGGATTTATAATATCTGTGATTTATGACATGCCGTCTGAGTTAAACAAATATAAAAAGGTAGAAATCTGATGGGACCAGGCTGCTAGATCCACTGTCATCTCATAATCTTCAATTATTTTTTTTGTGAATTTCAGGAGGCACAGTGGAGAAACTTTAATCAGTCTCCCAGGATGCATCTCAGTGGCTTTATTTTTCATATGTGGCATCATTTTCTATTCAGAAGAGTAGCATCTGTTTCAATTGCCTAGGGACAACAAAGAGAAACAGAATGGCATTCTCACAATTTCTTAATAACACAACAGAAAAAAACTATTGAACATGCATGATCCTCTGAATATACAACTCAGTAGCAGTAAAATATGTGTGTCACGTAAAAGTATTTAACAGCTGTTAACGTTATCACCAAATAAAATGGCTACAGTATTTGTTGGCAAAGAACTGCAGAGGGACACACTTTGCCTCAATTTTGATGCACTACATTATAGTAGAATAGATAAAAAAATATTCATATCTGTGAGTCTGCATATTAATTCTATACAGGCATGCAATAAATTTAAGAAAATTGTTATTGTAATTGTTTTTAAGAAAAGTGTAATACTGTAAACTGTTTGTGAGACACAGCAGCTTTCTTAAATGCACTTTACCAATTTTTTTCTTCTTTTTTTTGCAACAAAGATTATGGATTATTAAAATTCTACAAGCAACATAAATGTATTCACAGTCTGTTTAAAATTGGCTTTGGGTACATTTGTAATGGGTAGAATGGTGGCAGACTGGTTAGCACTGCCGATTCGCAGGTGTAAGAAAATGGGTGACTTTGTGGTGATAAGTGTATTTGTGATGGACTGGCACCCAGCGCTTTTTGAATAAGAACCTGCTCCACAAGACTCAGAAATGTTGAAGCAGGTCAGAAAATGTATGAATAGATGTACTGTAAATGTGCCCTAAAATGGACTTGCACATTCCAAAGCTGATAGGCCAGGCTAAGTGCCCATGATCTAAACCTTGGACTAAGAGGATTTATAAAAAGGATGACTGCATCCAAAGCACATCAGTCTATGTTTTTTCTTATGGAAATTCCATGCATAATGTAAAATAATTTTTACAGTCCTTAAAATGCCTAATAATACATGTAAATAAAGTTATGAATAATGTATCTATCCATCCATCCATCCATCCATTGTCCAACCCGCTGAATCCGAACACAGGGTCACGGGGGTCTGCTGGAGCCAATCCCAGCCAACACAGGGCACAAGGCAGGAACCAATCCCGGGCAGGGTGCCAACCCACCGCAGAATAATGTATCTATCTTATGTTTTATAAGTGTTATGAAGACAAAAGAAGTTTTTGTTAAGGTCTTAATACATAAGAGTAAAAGAGTAATAGATGCATTTTTGCAGTAACTAAACTAAAGTGTTAGCAATTTCTTTATTGATAATAATTTTAATAAGTACTTATTAAACTGGGGCAGCACGGTGGCACAGTGGTAGCACTGCTGCCTCGCAGTAAAGAGACCTGGGTTTGCTTCCCGGGTCCTCCCTGCGTGGAGTTTGCATGTTCTCCCCGAGTCTGCGTGGGTTTCCTCCGGGAGCTCCGGTTTCCTCCCACAGTCCAAAGACATGCAGGTTAGGTGCTTTGGCGATCCTAAATTGTCCCTAATGTGTGTGTGGGTGTGTGTGTGTGTGTGTGTGTGTGTGCCCTGTGGTGGGCAGGCACCCTGCCAGGGATTTGTTCCTGCCTTGTGCCCGTCTTGCACCCTGTGCTGGCTGAGATTGGCTCCAGCAGACCCCCATGACCATGTGTTCGGATATACCGAGTTGGACAATGAAGGACTGACTGACTGACTGACTTATTAAATTGTTACAACAGGCAGTAAAAATGCTTTATAGTATTTCATATTTTCTTGCCCCACCTTCTAGTTTTCAGAGAAGTGCATTTTTTTCATAAACAGAAATATATTCGCTTTAAATGTACAGCTGGAGAAGCAGTTTGAAAATAGAACTTAATCCCTTCTCAAAAACTGCTGCTGTGGTAACTCAGTGCATCACCACTAGGAAGGCTTCTTCTGAGGAGGTTGGAGGCTGACAGAGGTTTGGGAGGAAACTGTTTAATTGGTATTTGAGAAGACTTGTAAGGAGCTGGCGGGTGCTTCACTGAACATGTAATTCTCGGTGGGAGCTCCCACTGAGAGGCTAACTGATCCGGAGAATCATGTTCGTCCAGTTTCCATTTTCATTCTTATTTTGTTTTTCTCTCTCTTGAGTCCGTCTTAAAATGCGACTCCCAGTCCATTTAAAATGCCAGTAGAATGTTTGGAAGCCCTTTTATATATCACAGCAGTGAGACTTTCAGCTTCAGATTCCTTTGTGTCTCTGTCGCCAATGAAAGCAATATTTTTCCCATAGTACTTCCTTGCTGAATTTTCCGGTAAGACTAGGAAGGAGCAAAAGAAACCGCTAGAATAGCAACATATGAACAGGGAGATGAGTGAAACTGGTCCACTCAATCATTTGCATCTTTATGCAAACTATACTAGAATTACATATCCCTCTATCCATATGTACTATGCTTTTTATACGCTAATGCATTTGAAGATAATTATAAGTCATTTAAATAAGATAGCAGTAAGCACATTGTTGTTGGTATTTATTTGGTTACAATGGAGTATGTTTCAAAGTCATTAAGGGAAGTCATTGATTGACTCCCAAGGTTATTCCTCTTTTTATTTTATGTTATTGTACAATCAACTCTTGGCAGCGGCCAGCAGGGCGGCCATGTGGAGAATGTGTATGGGTGCCATTCTCATTCTCTACCATCTTCGCCATTACTCCCCCTACCTCTTCATAGCTTAAATCATTCTTGAGGCAGATTGAAGACTTAAGTGGCAGCTTAAGTGAAAAATTAAGGAAAACGTATTACGTAATTGCAATACAAACACTGACATAATTAGTTTTAACGCAAAAAGAAGAGAAGAAGCAGGCCTCTAGAGTGAAGAAAAAAAAAAGCTGCTCAGGATGCAGCAAGCGCATCAACCTCTGAGCAAACGAATGCTAGACGTACACAAAAAGATGATGAAAACTAGGAATGCTCAAGTCAAGTGTATTCACTGCACGTTATTGTGCAGTGCGCCGTTACTGGTGTACTATAAGTTCTTAAACGTTTGCTGTATCTAACTTTGTATTGTATACTTAGTACATGACACTTTCTATATCTCCTGGAGAAATGCATTTTTGCAGATTTTACATATAATTTTATTCTTTTCTTTTTTTCCTGAATCTTCTTTTCTATTGTAAGGCAATGAAGCTTCAAACCATACACTACAAAACTCCCATGTGCTGCATGTGCATGCCAGCCATTTTGGCAATATCTGAATATTACAGAATAAAACGTGTACCTTTTTCTGTGGAACTAGCCAGTTGGGTGAGGTAATCTTCACAGGTACTAGACTTGGCAGTTTTTGCACCAAATTAGGGCTATTTGAGTCTGAAATTACAACATTGTATGACATGCTGTATGTAGAGGATTGAGAAGATGTGGTTTAATATTGCTTTGATGGTGTAGCAGATCAGGGCAGCTGAGAGGGTGTGGCACTAATGGGGAGACTGGCAGTGAATCATTCAGTTGAGAATTAGAAGTTCTGGTTGTGGTTCCTCATCAGTGGCAAAGCATGTGAGATGACACAGCACCTGTTTCACCTAGGATAAGTGTGGGCTTTCCGAAGGCAGAGATTGAGATTGGTCAGTTTAGAATGCTTGTTTGTAGGAAAGTTACTGGAGATCACTGGGTGAGAAACAGAGAACAAGACTGGTCCAAATGATCCTGAGTAACAGGAAATCCCATTGTTGAATGTGTCAAACCTACAATGTGAAAGAAGTGGCAGGAGAGACAACACATCTAGAACAATCCCTGTGGATATCAGTTGGTGCAGAGAGGGATCCCTGCAAACTGTTTGGAGGTTGCAGTGTAGAAGCAGTAGCTCCAATCGAGTTTGAGGCAAAGGGCATCTGGGCTGCTGAAGCAGAGCAGTGAAAATGTGCGAGATTTGCTGGGTGATGAACTGCGGTCAGCATTGTCATTGACTATACTGTGAGAGAATGCAGTTAGTGTGGCAAGTAATTTATTGCTTGCTGTACTTGTCAGGAAGGAGGCAAGTCAAGTGTTGTGGTTATTGTTCATTGATCGATTGCGAGTACAGCTGGAAAAACAGAGGAGAGTTTCATAGATCTGCTGCTGAAGGATTTTAACCGGTTTTATTTATGATGTTCCCTTTTCTGTTTTTATGAACATTTATTCATTGAATATTTCTTAAACTGCTCTTTAGACACTTTTTTGATGTAAATAAATATGTTCTTTGCAGTCGAACTTGTTTTCCATATCTCTCGCCCATCCTTGGTACAGGAACTACTAGGGAGTCAACCTTCTACCTGAATGTCAGGTGTGCCTTGGCACGATGACCCTTGACATATTACCAAATTTGGATGAGACAGGCTATTCAGCCCAACAAGTCCTTCCAACCTATTCATCTAGATTGTCCAAAATAATATCAAGTCGAGATCTGAAGATCCCCAAAGTCCTGCTGTTCACCGCATTACTTTGTAATTTATTCCATGTGTTTATGGTTCTTTGTTTTTTATGAAAAACTTTGTAACATTTATTTGAAACCTGCACCTTATGTTAAGATGTATCCCTCATTTTAGGATATTTTGCTAGTTGCTTTTTAAGATCTAGAAATGCCATAAAAAGTTACTTACTTATTTTTAAATAAAACAATAAACTCGAAAGGCTGCTGTTTTTCACAGTTTTTTCATTTGTTGCAGCAGGTGTTCATGTCACAAAGTGGGAATAAATTTCAAGATGCCCCATTCAGCTTTCAGAAGTCCTTAGAAAACATTTTATTCTCCGATAATTGCATTTTAAGGGATTCATCATAAAAGACATTTAATTAAAGAGCAATTATTATTTGAACTATGTGATGATAGCACAGTTAGTCAGCACTATTGTTTCATAGCTCAAGACAAGTGAAAGTGTTGAAATCAAAATTTCAAAGTATCTTTGAAAATTTTAAAAATATGTTATGGTGTTACAAATCACTCATTGCACATTACTGAGTTTGTGAGAAAGCATTGTAGCAGCTGGCAAACAGAACTTCACAGGCTGGACAGAACAAAATGCTTTCATGGCATCAGCCTTTCCAAAAAAGAAGAGAGGAACACCATTGACAAGCACTGTGAGCATTTGGAAATTGGCAGATTTTCACAGAAAACAAAATGAAAAAAAAAACTATCAGTTGTGCTCCATGTAGCTATTAGTGCTCGCCCTGTTCAGATTGATGCTGAAGAGTGAGGTCAATTTAGACTGACAGTGTTCACATTGCAGGGGAACACTACTTTATTCTTTAAATGACCTGCTTCTGACTTCTGTATTTTAACTACAAGTAACAGAAGCAGCAGGACTGTCCCGTGGCAGGTATACTGCTGTAGATGGAAATGGCAGATTTTTAATTGAGAAAGCACCAGAAGATGAGATGTAGTCAAAATAAACAAGCAAAACTCAAAAGCCAGAAGGTCAAAACAAATTTTGTCAAGACCTAACAAAGCCCTAAATCAAAGTCAAAAGACAAAGCTAAAGGTGTTGTAATAGGAAACACTAAACAATAATAATTACAAAGTAACTTTTGAGGGATACCAGGAAGTGAATTCCTGGTCATCACACATCCACGTCCCCTAACAATACAACACCACATCATGGCTGCCAATTCACAAAATGTCAGCATTCAGAACAAAATAGTAACAGAAAAGATAACAGAAAACAGTTTAACTACTTGAAATACATTTTTAAACAGAGAACTAATCTCACTTAGCATGAGAATATGGGTATTTGCAAACCCAGAAAGTTGAAGAAAAGAGTAGAGATAAAATATTCCATAGAAAAAAAAGTTCAAACAAATCCACATTACCACAGCCAGATGACGAACTGGTAAATGGCATGCAATTACCATGACGAAATAGTCATTTTAGTTTTGCACACACACCCTTCAAGTGTGTATAGTATGTCTAAAGATAACCGTTCGGTGTGATGCTGGTCAGAAGTACAAGGTGGCATAGCTTTTGAATGCACATTCTGTATCCACTTTTAATGCAATTTGTCTACTTACGACAAAATTCCTTGCCGATAGCATTATGAATAGCTCATTTATTTTTGTCCATAGTATCAGAGTAAAACTAAAGTGTTCAGCCAACACCGGAGCACAAACAAGAGTCCCTATTTATCATATGGTATTTCAAACACTGGCCCAGACACTACCAATGTAGAGATTAAATGAGTACGTCAAGCAAAATGACACCTTTTATTGGCTATCTGAACAATTTACAATATGCAAGGTTTCGAGACAACCCAGGCCACTTCTTCAAGCACTTTGTAATTGAAAACTGCCTCGAGAAGGGGCCTGAGTTGCCTCAAAAGCTTGCACAATGTAGAGATTACAATTTTTCCTCATATTCACATAGGTTTTCCCCTCTCATGTGTCAAGTTAGGGTTGCTAGAACCTCAAAATTACACCATTGTTACTGTATGTGTTTGCCCTGTGCTGAAATGAGATACTGGGTCAGTGATTTCCCTGAAATGGAGGAAGCAGTTAAGTAAATGTTTAAAATGGCCCTCTAAATAACATCACAAATATATTACTTGGAAATTTGCACTGACTGTACAGTACATAGTAGATTATCCACAAAACAGTAAATTCAGAAGAAACAATAGGAGAGTGAGCCAAAAATTCCATGCTGTACCTTACAACAGTATTAGGTTTTAGAAGGCCACACATAAATAGCTGGTCTCTGTGGCATAACACATTTAAGTGCTTTTCCATTAAACAGCAACAAATAAAGGTTGTTATAAATGACTTGCTCTATTGTTTATTCATGTAACATACTAGCCAATTCATGGTTATCAGTCCCTATAGATACTTCCTTCTCTCCTAAGGTTTGCTACTTAATAATGAAAAAGTGTTAGAATTAATACTTCAGGCTAGCAGTCACATAATTTATTGGGTTGAGAAAATAATATCTAATAACCCAAACCTACTGCCCTTAAGATATTGAACAAAATGAAGAATTATGTCTCAAGGTACATTTGCACTTTTCTTCTTCTTTTTTTTAACAAATTATCAACTAAGAAACAAAGGTTATGTTTTGTTTATTTAAGAATAAATGATAATGAATGTATAACATATATGTGCAGTTTATATTTTAAAGGCTGGCACAGAAATGAAGGGGTATCCTGGCAGAAATGGGCAGCACAAGTAGAAGTAGGAAGCAAGGCTGTAGAAGAGACAGAGAAATATAACACAGCTAAGAAGAAATGGCACTGTGAGGGAATGGTAAACTCTGTAACTGTACCAGATTCCTGCAAGGGCATCTGGGAACTAGAGACAGAGATTCAATCAAGGTGGAAGTACACATTATTGTGCCAAGATGTGAGAAGGAACTGTTGTTAGGAACACACAATTCAATGTTAAAAGAGAGAGAGAGAGAGAGTAAGGCTATGGAAAGTTTGGAAGAGGCCAAAAGACCTCTTTGTCGGTAAAGGGGAGCACACAGTCATACAGTAGTAGAACAAGGACTTTTAATTGGGCAAGCAGTGGAATGACTTCTTTGGAGTTGTTGCCTTTGTTGGGAAACTGAAGGATTGGCAGTTTACCACTCTGGAGACATCTAATCAGGTACTCCTATAGCTGAAATAGGGCTTTTCTGAGCCCAGAAGTGATTGTGTGGCTTGTCCAAAAGTGACCCCAGTTGCCTTAGGCTGAAAGATTATTGAATCTAAATTTGGGGGGGGGGGGGGGGTGTGGGAATTGGGGGTGGAGACAACAGAAGGAAAAAAGACAATAAATAGGAGAGATTGGAGGTAGAAGGAGAGATATAATGTGATATTTTGAGGCAGGCAAGTGGGCATCCCACCTGACCTGACAGCCACTGATTGACACTTGAGTCAGACCCAGAAAGACTGACAAATTTTTTTTGTCATTGTTCTACCTGTTCTGTTTTTTTCTGCGTTCATTCCTCCTTTAATTGCATTTACTGATTAAATAAACTGGAATAATTTGCCCTAGTTTGTGTACAATCAAATTATTAATTTTGCATCTGTGCTCTTGCTTTACACTCCAAAATACAGTATGTTCATGCCTGCATTCATTTCAACCAACAGTATGTCTAAATCATTGCAAAAACAACTTTTGGAGCAGTGTTCTAGGTAATACACTTCTGGGCTTATTGACTGAATTTTTTTTTTAACTTGACAATCAATCTCTTTCATAACCATTTTGATTATGACTACGACTGATCTCCCTTCTGAATGTTCCCTAAATCTCTGCCATTCGGCTTAAAAGTAGTCAATCAGGAAAGGCCCACCATGATATTGACCTTTAGAAATGTTTGATCAGGTGGAAGGATTGCTGGCAGTGCAGCAGTGGAGATGTGAGGCCAGACACTGAAGGAGGAGGATTACAGTGAAAGGTGCATGAAAGGCAGCAAGTCGGAAAACCATCTCCAGGAGAGAGAAGTGGGTAAGAGCATGCATCCTCAGGCTCCGCAGGACATACTGATAATCTAATATTTTTCTTGCTAATATTACTGCTATTCTCTTTTTTTTTACCCCTCTGCCATCATGTTAAAAGTTGAAACCTGCTTGTATGTTTTCAACAAACATTTAGTTCAGTATTAATGGGTGCCAGTTAAGCTTTAAAAGATACCTGAAATAATGACACTAATCCATAATAATTTATCAAATAAACCTGATATAATCTGCAGGAACATGATACACAAGATCATTCAGAGGAATTCATTAGCCAGCATGAACAGTGTTACACAGATTCTGATACACTAGAAGCCTTTCCGCACTCGGCTCACGCTAGGAGTTAGCTCTGAACTCAGCACGTGGTGATGTTCCCATGCTGTTGTTCATGTCGTCTGTTCACATCCCAATCAAAGTCAATGAGCTGTAATGAGCTGTGGCAAACAGATAGAAATTGACAAATACTGTAAATTTAAAAACTAGCATCAAATAAACAAAATGCAAATGAGTATACATGGAGAATTTGAAATGTAAACAGGAGAACAAAGAAGTAACCACTAAAAGGCATTTAAGTTTTTCTCAGTTTTGTGCTTTTGTAATGGAGGGAATTTGCATCAGAAACTTGTAATTATGACTTGTGAAATGATAAATCTGTGCTCTTTTAACATAAAAGCAATTGTGACTTTCAACTGGGCTGGAAACTTTAATACAGATGTCATGGCCTCCATCCTAGTCTTGGATATAACCGGTTCAACAAGGAATTCATTGATTTCGGAACCTGATTTTTCCAGTGAAGGATTGTGGGAGTTTGGCGCTTATCATGGCAACAGCCTGTAAAAAACCATTAATCACTTCTGGATGGAACACTAGTGGGCTCTCATACAGCCATGCAAAAACTCTAAAAATGAACTAAGAAATATATTTTCAAGATGCAAGGCAGGGATTTTTAGAAATCTCATACAGGCATAAAGAAAAAGAGCAATCTTGATACAGATAGTAACTCAGACCCATGCCTGTCAAGCTGTAATGCAGCAGCCCTAACTACTACACCACTGCTCTACCCTGTTAGTAGAATTCACATCGTCGTCCTGTTGAATAGTAGTGTCCTGTCTCATGGTATTCTTCCTGCTGGTTGCTGACTGTATCTGTCCTTATTAAGCTGTCATACACGCCTTATATCTTGTCTTTGAAATTAATAATGTCAGCTTATTGCAATATGCTGTAAGAACAATGACATAATGATGTCGGTTTATATATATATTTTTTTAGGTGAGGTGATGATAACATGTCAGGCTACATTGAATATGGCTAGCATTCATTTTAAAGTGTTGAACAGAGCTACTGGTCGGTAAGGCCATGCAATTACAGCTCTGAGGTCAAGCTGAACATTTCACCTCACCTTCTTATAGAAATGGCATTAAATGACATAGCATATCAGTAATTTGTGTAGCTGTTTTCTTTTGAGCAAAACCCTATTTTTCACTCTGTAGCTTTCAGGATTAGGAACTGACTCTTCTGTTTTAAGGTCTGGACTCTGTAAACTGAGAATACTATTTGTAAAATACTGCGGTGACCCTATTGATGAAAGCTGAATTGAGGTTAGTTTAGCACTTTGTAAAGTTTTTCTGGTTTTACTGCTGCTGCGTGTTTCCCAGCCTTTAGTTTAGATGTAATTCTTGCTGACATAACCTGTGGCCTTGCAGTAAGAGAGTTGGCATTAACAGGCTCTGTTTACAACGCTTTAAATGGAGGTTATATTTTTTCTGTGCACAAAATGAGTACTTGACCCAAAAGTAAAAGATTAAACACTGCAAGAAGTTGATTTATTTTTCCCTAACAACAGACCCGGTCAATACAGAATATGCAAAAGAGCTATATAATTTTAAAATAGGCCATCCAAGTGAATTGTGTCAGTATTTCAAGTGAGTGCATTTAATGGCACCATAAAATAAATTAATGTTGGTAGAATTCTGTGTCTAGAGCACATCAAAAATGAGGTCAACATCTTGCAATATAATAGCATGACATCACAATTCTATTTTAGGCATATTTGTCTAGGTGCAGTAAAACTTCTAAATTATGTAGGAGTGCACAGTATCTTATGGTTTTATCTTAAAGTTGATAGTAAGGGAGAAGTGCAGAATTCTTCAGTTCCACTTAGAATTCCTGGGGGCCGACAAAATATTTTACTCTTGGATAAACGGACATAAAAAAGGAGAAAGACTGATCTTCAGTTATGTAGTAAAGGGAAAGCAGTGACCAATCACAACTAACAGAAAGCGGCTCTGATATTAAACCAGCAGTGACAGTTTCCTTTCCTGACGTTCAGCTCGAGTACATGATTTGCTATTTAGCTAATTTAATATTCTGTTGGATTAATGTTATCAGTGCCTTTCCAAATTTTAAAGACATGGAATATCTCTCCACTTAGACTTGTCAATTTAGGACTCAACACATCAGTCCCCCTTGCCTTTCAAAGGAGGCTGCGCTGTGTAGACCAAGTATTCATTTGGTTCATCTTCTCTATTCAGATTCAAGAGTTGCTGTGTCCTTTTTGCAGTGTGACACCTGAAACTGCATACTGTGCTCCAGTAGTGAAGTTGCTTGCACAGTATGTAGTTAACGGGCAATGTTTTTTTGATTTAACCACTGATATTTTACTCACCAGATTATTGACTTTTTTCCATTTCCTGCAGAATATACACTAGTGTAAATGTAAGGCCACAAATCCCTTTTTAGAGTTTGTTACTCTGCATATTAATGTCACTTGACTTGTATTTTTTAATTGACATGCCTTTTTTTCCTACAGGTAGCACTTTGTACTTGTCTTGCCTTGAAGATTAAACAAAGTTTATAAACTAGTGAAGGTGCACACAAATCAATCTTTGGTTTCTCTGTTTGAGTTGTTTGGACTATTTCTTAACAAATGACACAAGCTTGATTACTGTAATAAACAAAACATACAGTCTATTTACAACATAAGGAAAATGGAAGGTAAATATATGCAGGTAAACAGATATGTAGGACAATAAACAATGTGACCACTAGGGGACAATGCAGCACCCCAAACCCTAGACACAACTGCACAGACACAAGACTCAGAATAATAAAAAAGTTAGTTTGTTTAAACACCTTACAAAAAGGCTTTGAAGTCACAAATATCCCAATTCTTACTTAAAGGAATCAATTCTTACTCCTGAATGGCTGGCCTACTATCCAAGTAAGGAACCTTGTCCCATCCCAGTTGGGATAATTGCCCACATGCGCCGTCCATCACAACGAACAACATGAAATATACTGTAAATCTAGGAAGGCTTAGTTTTTTTTTCACCTTTCTCCTAGTTATTTCATCTTATTAATTTGTGCTAAAGAACTGAGTTGTGAATATTGACTTTATTTATTGCAGAACATGCTTTAAAATGTGCTTACTTAATTCCCTGCAGGAGTCTGTGGCATCACAGCCACCCACCCAGGGGGGCTGCCCTCTAGTGTTCCAGAGCGAGATAATATCCTGAGCCTGCTCTCTCCCCTCTCGACCTTCATCTTATAGGCACGGCACGGGCACTGGCCATCTGTCACTCTATATACAATATACAGTATATATATGGTAAAAAGTAGGGGGTATTGCAGCACCCCAAACACAACTGCAGAGACACAAGTCTTGTATGCAAACACATTTATTTATTATACAAATTGCTTTAAAAAGGCTTCAAGAAAGGCACAATAATATAATACAATTACAGTATTGTCTCTTTCTCAACAACTCCCAGGTGAGCTTTTTTCTCTTCCACCTGACTCTAACTCATCTAGATGAGGTTGAGCGGCTCCTTTTATCTTGGACCTGGGAATACTTCTGGTGCTAGGGATGATTAATCCCAGTAGCTCCCCATGGCAGGCTCCCCAGAACCCAACAGGGCCGCCCTACTGGACTACAGGTCCCAGCATGCCCTGTGTGTGTCCGTTTCAGAATCCTGAATAAGGGAGCTTGCCCACTTCTGTCCCTATATGTTTTGCCATCCTCCTGGCTAAGACAGGGAACATGCTGCCACTCTCTCTTCCCATTTGCCAACTGGACGTTTTAGATTTTTATTCCTAAACTTTCAGTTCCTACCAGGAATCATCATCAGAGGAAAATGACTAGACTTACAGGAACCCAAGGCAATATATAGCAAATAAGGAGGGAAAGATAGGTGGATGTTGGGGGGGATTCATGAGGTGGGGTTCAGAGGGTGTTGGTCATAAAGTCTGATTTATTATTATTATTATTATTATTATTATTATATGCATGTTCTTCTTTTTAAGCCTGCATATGCTGTGTTCATGTCCAAATGTCTGTTAATGATGTTTTCATTGGATAACCATGGTTCAGCCAGTTCTCTGGCACTTTTAGTATTAGCCTTGAATTTAATTTGCACTGAGTCCCATTTAATGGGTGTCCGGTTGAACTTGTATATATGTAAATCAGAGACCATGGGTCCTTTCTTCTGACTGCATTGCGATGTTCCTGTATAAATGTTTTTGATGTCTGCCCCACATATACAGTTGGAAATTAATCATGCTGTGTTCCGTGTCTCTGCTACTGATTTCTTGCTTTCAGCATTAAAAAGTGCAGTATTTGTAGGCTTGTGCGCTACTTTGATGCCTGCTCTGGAAAGGTCACGAGCTGTACCTTCTGATACCCAATGATGATAAGGAAGTGTGTGCCAGGTGGGATACAATGTCAATTTGGAGTCGATTGTTTCTGGGGTCTCTGGTGTCTCCTATTTTAGAATTGTCTGATGAATGTCTTTGGGTAGCCATCTGATGTGAACAGTTGGTAAAGATAGTGCCTTTCATACTTTTTATTCTCCTTGGTATTACAATGGGTGCAAACTCTTTTGAATAATGTTTTAACACAGCTCAGTTTATGAGATGATGGGTGATTGCTCACATAGTGTAATATTTTGTCTGCATAACATTCTTTATGATAAACACCTGTAATCAGAGCGACGTCATTACCTCTTTCAATGGATATGTCCTGGAAATTGATGCATTGGTTCATTTCTTGATTGCAGGAAATATTGCATTGATGTGGTTATGAAAATCATTCGGTGGTCATTTTTTTAATATGATGAATGTGTTGTCAACATAGCATATCAAAATTTTCAGTTTGTTGAGTCAGAGCCACACTTTCAAATTGAAAGCTTAGGAATAAAAAACTATTTTAAGAGACGTGATTCATTTGCTCCCTTTGTGGATATGTATATTACTCCCTGATTGGAGTGAGGTGGTCTCTTTTATAGTGCATCCAGAAGTGCTCCAGGGTGTGCTCCCCATTAGCTTCTGGCAGCACTCCCGGGTGTGGCGGAAGTGCTGCATGGGCTCCCAGAAGTACTCCAGGAGACCGTGGATCTTCCCCTGGCAGTACTTCCGAGTGTGGCTTAAGTGCTGCACTCCAGGGCACTGGCATTAACCAGATGCCCCCTGGTGGCGGCCACGGGCCCGAGCAGGGCTGAGCTTCCAAGCTTCCATCCAGTGGCCCCGATACAAACCAGGGGAACTGTGTCCCGGGGGGTATCATCTCTTTCCCGGCCTTCCATAAAGGTGTCCTGGCCGAGCAAAGGCACCAGCCATCCGTCACAATATGTATATATTGTGTGTGTATGTTACGGGTAAAGGCAGAAATTGAATAAACCTAGCATTAACCGGTTATAACTCGCATAAAGCCAAAGACCTGGGTAAACTTAGCTTTACCCAGGTAAAATCAGGCTTTTCTGGGTAAATGTAACCTACCCATGTGTTAAGTTATTCGAAATTCATCATTAACCAGTCGGGGTTGGGTAAATGTAAGATTACCCAGCTAAAGTTGTAAAGTCATATTTTACTCCAGCTTTACCCAGGTCTTTTTGATAATGCGAGCTTTACCTGGGTAATGCTAGGTTTATCCAGTTTTCAGGCTTTACCCATAACATATACGTATATAGGGCTGGGAATCAATTAAAATTAAGTAACTAATCTTTTCTGTCCTTCTGGCCATCTGACCTTACTTTATTCTTTGTTACTTAGTATTGCCTAATGTTACTTTAGTTTCATATAAACATTTCTTTCTCCATCTTGTAAAGCACTATAACATTTATATGAAAATGTGCTATATAATAAATGTTGATGTTTAGCTAACAATAAAACATGTAATTATAAATGAATACATAAATCATGAAGTAAATACACACTGAATCACAAATTTAATATAGAATTAACACAAAAGAATTAAAAAAAAAATAATGACACAACTTAAACAATGACCTTAAACCTGAAGTTTTAACAAAACACTACTTGAGGAAGTACAACCTGAATTTGAATGCCTCCCTAAAAGGCAAATTGAAAAGAAGACAAAAAGAAAACATATTAATTGTCAAATTGCCATAGTATATGAGTAAAAAAGTTAAAATTAAACCATCAAAATGACTGTTGACTTTGAATGCACTGCTAAAAAATGATTTAACTGAAAGAATAAGCATCTCTTAAATACTTTCGTCGATCATTCATAACAACTTGAGAATTATACTCTACACAATTGTATTTCAATTGGTAAGGCGTGAAAATAAAAGTGGAGTGCCCTTGGGTCCTGACCTGAGAGAGACACGCTCCTCAAGTGTTCAAAACCTGTCTGAGGAGAATTGGGCTACCTAGAGAAGCTGACATAAATGCAGCTCTATGATCTCTTTAACTTTAATCGTTCTCAGATTTGTCAAACTCCTCCATACTGTCTTCTGCTTCAGTGTTATGGCCCAGAAGCAAGCCGCTATTTCACTCTTGGTCCCCTCAACTCATTTGGTCACTCTATGTTGTTCATGCACACTGCGCTGCTCCTTCTCATCCACATCTGTGCCACAGCTGCCCCGGTGACTTCTGTACTCTATGACCAACGCCGAGCAGAAGTGCTTCCATTCCCGCACCTTCCACACCCAAACCCATCTCTCATGCTCCTTCCACCCTTTCCCTTGGACTTCCTCCTCTAGCTCAGATGTTTCATTTGTATAATGCACTGCACCTTCTGAAAGCACAGTGCCTAGTAAATGTCCTGCAATGTGGCCCAATTCATCTCTAGCCTGATCATCACAGTAATATTAGAAAATATTGGATGCAACATCTTGCCAGGCTTCCAGAAAGAGAGAACGATCGAGTGAATAGCAGAGATATTGCTGACCTGTTGGTCAGTTCACCCGAGAAGAAGCCCAATATAAACCGTCAAAAAACCAAATACACAGGCATTGGCCCTCTTAACAGGGAACTAAAATACAATCTGTACAGCATATTTTATCACTTCTGAGGTGTAATACAGTATGTTTGTTACATCAATGCACATTCTAATAACAGCTTGGTGATAAAAATTAATATGCGAGTAAGTCATCATTTAGCTGCTTCCAGTTTCTGTAAAATGTTGTACATGGATGGTTTAGAGTTGCTGTAAATATACAGACATTTGCCTTCAAAGATTTCTTTTATAAATTCCACCGTTTGCATGGGAAGCTACATGCACACATTTCAAGTCTCAATTTCTGCAAAGTTTTATAAATCTGTCCCCAGGAGAAGGTGAGCAAATGTTTTGTTTGTGTACGCCAGTTCAGTGAGAGGCTGGATGACACTGCAGTTGGCTGAGGTTAGATGTTATAATAGGTTCCTAGAAGCCAGTATTGGCTTCAGATTTGGTATAGTTTGGTGGAGTTTTGTTTTTGTGGCTGAGGAAGAGTCTTTCTTTTTTGTTTTATAATCAGTTTTATAACACTGTTGATTGTCTCCAGAACTACTCTTTGCACAGTGGGATAAGAGCCTTATTATTATTCTTCTTTGACATCAACCCTGGCAATATTTGCACTTCTTAGAACAGTGTGTTTTTATGGAAATGTAAAAACAAAACTTTTTATTGCTTTCTTTTACTACTTTTGCTCCCAGTCGGTTCTGATCTACCAGTGGAACATCTGCATCCACAGGGTGCTTGTGACAGTCAATACCAGAGAAACAAATGATGCAGCATATAAACCAAACTGTAAAGCAAAATTCACAGTCAAAGAGAAAATTTTTAACCAAATACAAGCTCGAGTCCATTCAAGATTATTCACAATCTTTGACTGCATAACATGCAATGCTGACTTATAAAGCTTTGCATTAATGACCGCATACCAAGCAAGAAAGCATCACATCATGGCATTGCGATAAGTGAAAAACAAAATAACAACAAAATAACTATAGGGAAAAAAAATCATCATTGCTTCGGAGAAAGCATATAGTGAAAATAATAATAAATTCAGATTCTCCAAGGTCAGAATACATTTTCGTTGTTTGCCAGATCATAACATTAAAGGGCCAGGTGTTGAAGACAGCATCCTGACTGCATGCTCTTTGCACTTGCTAGCAGGATATTCTTGCTGCCTCCTGCTGGGGTGGAGGCTTTTGACAGTTCTTGAATCTGTTCCCTATTTCCTTCTTTTTCCTTCTTCTCATTTTAGTATCCTTAAAAATTGACTTCCAGAACACAAACGGGGTCCACTATGCTGTAATGGACCCAGCCTACACTTATTGGAGAATATGAGAGCATTATAACTTCAAGTGTAAGTTTTCTGTTTCTCTCTATGGCTGTCCCGTGCTTTACTTGTGCCTCATCTAATTCTGGTAATATGCCATAAAAGAAATAGTTCCTTGCATATTATCAAATGTACAATTAATACCAAGTATTAAGTAAAACTATATAGAACTAAAGTATTTTCATATTACTAGTATTACAACACAAACATTGATTTTGTGTGTGAACTTGTGCAGAACAGACGTGTTGTTGTATTTTGTTGGACAAAAATTAAAACATTATACCAAATGAGAACTGTATTCTTTCATTCTAGGATGCATTTATATACAGTAATTACTCCCACTCTCACAAAGAAATTGTTACCCAAATTTAGTTGTATCTGAAATACTATATACAGTACATGTTAAATATTAAATGTAGGAAAATTTTAAATCCAAATATGAACATTTATCTTCAAATTTCTGTTCCTCAGTATACAGTAAATTGTTGCTACACTATAGCATTTTTACATTAATAGATAATACTTCCTAGCTTATTTGCTGCTAACCTTATGGAGTGTGTCATCATTTCCTACACCATGAATATAATCATTAATGTATTATACATTTAAAGTATTTATTATGCATTAATTAAATGGATATATAAATATATTACATTGTGTGTTATGTGTATTCATGTGAAACAAATCATAGAAAAGCTTATTATAAAGGGATTTTGATTGCAATATTTTCCATGCTTATAAATGATTCACACTAAATGTTTTTTTATAAATGTTTAAAATGCTACTCTTATCATTTTGTTTTGTTTTTTCCTTTCACCTTTTAAACTTTTTCTCCCTTTCATCAGCCTACATAAGTCATTTCATCAATGTCAGTGTTTAAACTTGACATCCTGCTTTCCCCCTTGCAGGTGGTGCATTTGTCATACATCCAGCCTTTATCATTGACATAGCACATCTGTTCCAAGAAATGACTGCTTGGAGGCAAAAGCTGTATTGCTGATGCACTGTAGAATCAATTTGATGTTTTCATGCCATCAACTTAATTTGGAAAAGTAACAAAAACACTTTGTTTCTTTAAGTTGCTTAGTTTGAGAGATTTTACTTAAACTTGGCAGATACTCCTCCTCATCCATTTACATTTCCAGCAATTAACACACTTAAACATAAATTTTTAACCTCTGCATTAACTTGTTGTGCCTGTGGCTCATAATGTTCTTGTCCATTCTTCCTGAAAGCCTAAACCTCCTGATTGTAACATTCAGACTGAATTATCTGAAGCAAGTGCCACATTAAACTCTCTTCTACAGGTTTACTCCTAGAAAGATCAGTTTTTCTTTTTACTTGTCACCTTCCTCCATTGCCCAACCACATATTATCCATGCCTCATAGCGTGGGTATTCTTCTTCATCACTTGGACCATCACTAGTCAGCCAAAGAGCTTTATCTGGATGTATCCTATATGCTGCTGGGATTGTGTTTTCATCTTCTTCACATCTTTGGAATTTTTATTTAATCAAGCTTATAAATCACATTACAAAAAGTAAACAAACAATTCACTCAAACATGAAATTGACACTACATTTACAACATTTATCTTTGAAGTTAAATCTAATTAAGTCAGTTTCGGCACTCAGACCCTACATAGTTCAGAGCTATGCAAGCATAGTGCCCAACGTGAGGACGTTCCCCCCTCTCTCTCTTTCTGATCCCTAGCTAGTGGATGGAGGAGACAGTTGGCCACACAACCAGATGATATTCATGAAGACCTTGCCAGTGGTGGAAAGGAGGCTGATGCCGAGATAGTTCTTGCATTTTCGGTTTTTACCCTTCTTGTGGATTGGCATGACAATGACTTTTCTTCATGTGAGTGGTACTTGTTCCATGTGTCAGATGGTTTGGAACAGTGAGTGAACTTGTTGGAGCAAGCAATCTCCCCTGGCCTTGATCACTTCCACAGTGACCTGGGCCACTCCTGAGCTTTACCATTCTTCAGTGATCATGTGGCTGCTTTCACTTCCTCGATCATAAGCTCAGCATCAACCATTGCATACACCATGTTTGGAGGAGAAATGGTGCTGCACAAAAAGTGAAGTTTGGAGGTGGGAACATCTATGGTGTGGGGCTGTTTGTCAGTATATGGTACTGGCAGACTTCATGTAATTGAAGGAAGAAATGGAGAAATGTACTGAGACATTCCTGATAAGAATCTGCTGCCATCTACCAGGATGCTGAAGAAGATGACACGGGTTTGGGGCATTTCAGCAAGACGAGGATCCCAAACGCACAGCCAAGGCAACTCTCAGTTGGTTTCAGAGAATAAAGAAAATAAAGAAGCTGCTAGAATGGCCCAGTCAATCACCCGACTTCAGTCCAATTGAAAATCTATGGAAAGAACTGAAGATCAGAGTTCATAGAAAAGGCTCCTTCAACCTTCAAGATTTGAAGACAGTTTGTGTGTAAGAATGGGCCCAAATCCTACCTGAGCAATGCGTGCGACTTGTTTGTCCATACAGGAGGCATCTTGAAGCTGTCATTACCAACAAAGACTTTTCTGCCAAGTATGAAATAAATTTCAGTAAGCGTGTTCAATACTGTGTCATTCCACTTTATTACACATAACTTAATTTATGGACTTATTTATTTTGATTTCTTTGCATGTGTAGATTACTTGGGTTGTTACCGACATCTGGTGAAAGTTTCACATCAACAGCCCCATCAGAAATATATTTACTGACAAAGATGTTGACGCGTTCAATACTCATTTCCCCTACTGTAAAACCGAGGTCCTGACTCTCTGTGGTCATAAAAGATCCCTGGACATTTTTTGTAAAGAGCAGGGTGTATACTAAAGGCCAAGCTAAATTGCCCACCATGGTCCCCTAATCATCCCCTGTTTTTAATTGTCTCTCTTTCTCTGCCACTACTTCACCACCTAATAGGTCATGTGTGGTGAGTGTACTGGAACTGGCTGCTGTCGCATGATCCAGGTGGATGCTACACATTAGTGGTGGCTGAAGTGGCTCCCCAATCACTGTGTGAAGCGCTCTGTGTAGTGAGAAAAGAGCTATATAAATAATGTAAAGAATTATTATTATTATTATTATAAGAAGTGTACTCTTCTCTACAATCTACACCTTTCTCTCACATCTCCACCATTTATTTCTTTCTGCAGCACTTCCTACCAAACTTTCCACTCTTTTCTTGGTAAATTCTTTATGCTCACTAAGGGCACATAATACACTCCTAATACACATAACACCTCATAATGCATCACACATAATAATATACTCAAACTGTTATGATTACCACCATGCTTCTCTACAATTATTCCTTGTACTTCTTCTAATTAGGGATGGAGCTTCTGGTAGTCTGTGCAGTGAGTTGTGATTGTATAAAACTTCAAAGAATTCTCTCCACCATTGGAGGCATTTGGCTAAACGTATACAGTCGATTCCGCTTAATCGGGACACCGGTTAACTGGGGCAACCGTTTATTTGGGCCAAATTGTAAAGAACAAATCAGGATAGTGTAATCATACATGTTTTCCGTTCGGTTATTTGGGCCACCATTCCGCTTATTCGGGACAGGAGTCACTGGCTGTTTTAAAGCCAAGATGGGTAAGATGAAAATGAAAGAGCTCAGTTCAAAGTAAATTTTCCAAGAATCTCACAAATTAAAGATAAGATAAGGAGTCCCATTAAGCGAGCCAGTGTAGCAAGAGAAGGGTTGAGCCAGTGTTATCTTTAGGAGCTTCTTGGTCATTTGCTTTGGGAGCTCCGAAAGTCGTGTTCGAAACGTGAAGTGGTGCTGAAGACATTTTGTATGCTGAACTTCAACACCACCTTTTTGGTAAGTGATAATAAGCAGCAATTTTTTTACCACTTGTTTTAAATTGAGTCATGCAAATCACCTGAAAAATTTCGAATTCCATGACGGTTGATAGAATTCTTTTCTTATTTTCATTCATGATAGGGTGCAGCTGTTAGGATGCCACAGAAAGACCTAATGCTCTCCGATAAAATTGACTTGCTTGATAAAATCAAAAACCAAGTGCCTAACACAAGCACCCATATGCTGGAGAAGATAATGGCCGTTCCAAAATCAACAATTTTGCGTGTTCTAAAGAAGGAGCAGAAATTGAGAGGTGAATGGGCATTGCGAGAAAATGCACAGGGAACATCCCATAAATGGAAGCGTGAAGGCAAGGAACCAGAAGTTGAAGACGCTCTCAATCAGTGGTTCGCTAAAGTGACTACACGTGACGTAGCTGCACGAGGCGTGCATATCAGTGGGCCTATTCTGAAAGTGAAGGCGGAGGATTTAGCTACCATGACGAATTTTTCATGACGAATTTAAGGCAACAGATGGATAGTTGTCTAGATGGAAATCGCCACAACCGGAAGTGCTGGGGGGAAGAAGACCAGGGACACCCAGAGTGCTTCCGGGTGCGCAGCCGGTACTTTCACCACACTGGGGAGTGCCGGTGGAGGCTAATCGGGAGGCACCTGGAGCACATCCGGGTGTGTATAAAAGAGGCCGACTCCCTCCATTTGATGGATGGAGTCGGGTGAAAGAGGACGGAGCTCAGAGGAGAGGAGTGGAGGCGGACCAGAGAAAGAGAGAAGAGGCATTGTGAGGTGTGGACTTTGGGGTGATTGGTGATGTGGCACGGGGTTGTGTGTGTGTTCCACTTGTAAATATTGTGTAAATAAACGTGTGGTGGTGCTTAAATCATGTCTACATGTCTGTGTCCGGGCTGTTCCCCACAACAGTCTTGATAGTTGTCTTACCCTGTCCTTCTATTATATAGGTCTTCTTGTCAGGCAAGGGTCATCCATCCCATTGGGGAAACCATTCATTCCCTGCCTTATATATGTACGTATGCATATGTATATGTGAATATTGTAAGTACCAGAGGTGAAGGACAGGCATCCTGGCCGGGATTAAAGGAAAGATTCATGCCTGGTCAGGAGACCATAATGGAAGGAACAAGCAAACAGGCTCACCAAGAAAAGATCATTCCCCCAAACCACATGTGTCAGTGTCCCTCCGAGCTAAGTCTGATCAGGACACCCTCAGGGTGGCATGAGAGTTTCAGTCTGGAAATGCAGCCCTTTTGGGGACTTTGAGGACCACCAGAGGGAGCTGCCAAAGGGATGAATGCCCAGGTTTTCACACAACCCAGAAATGCTCTGGACTACCTGGACAGGAGACGGGAAGCAGTTCCCAGGTCTGGTTTAAAAGGAGGCCTGCTGCCTCATTTGAATGGAATTTGAGTTGGGAGGCAGTGGGGCTTACGCTCTTTGAGGAGGTATAATACAGTTTACAATACAGTTTATTTTTGTATAGCCCAAAATCACACAGGAAGTGCCGCAATGGGCTTAGGAGGAATTGCTTTATTTGTGTATTTTGACCTGTTTTTGGAAAAGTGATCATTGAAAAGGTGCTGTGTTTGAATAAATATCTTTTATTTGAACCAGGAAATGTGTGTAGTATTACTGTGTCTGGGGTTTGGGGCTTTATGGCAACCCTGTGGTTACTATATATATATGTGATATAGTATCTGCCAAATAATACAAATAAACACGACACATGTTTTACCCTTATTGGGGCTCATCAGGTGTACGCTCTTTTGCATCCTCTTATGGGGATCTGATGTCAGACATCAGGGCCTGAGGCAAAGCCTGTGACGTTGCACCACGTCAGCTAGTTCACTTATTTCACAGGTAGAAGATCGGGGTATAGTATTACATTAGTAGTTCTGAATCGCAATCTGATTATTTAGGTGTTTACCTACTAGGTAACACTTGTGGGTGGTCGGTCAGTCGTCAGATATTGTATCATATATCTGTGAACTGCATCACACAACTGGGAGGACGTGGTGGTTGTTTGCTGACTGGCTGACCAACCAATAGTCAGAAATATATGCCTGTATACTGTTTTTTTATCTATGTGTCCTTCCTTTTCTATATCCCTTACAGCAGTGTTTTATTTACTAAACTAACACCAACCATATTATTATATTGTTCGCCTCTTTGTGTATTTCTGGCTACAGAGGGGTAATACTAAGGGCTTTCTTATCACAGTATGTATAAAATCTGGAAACACTAACAGTCTTCAGGTGAAGTCAAAACCCTGAACAGTAACTCTCACTAAAAGAGTTCTCCTTCAGTTTAATTGTCCTGATACTTCATTATGGGTTTCAATGAATAAAATGATCATTTTGGAAACTTTAGGGCTCATTTGATGCCAGTTATTACAATAAAAAAACAGTTTGAACTGCAATTTAGTGTAAAGGAGAGCCAGGGCCATAATGAAAACATCAGATAATTACTCAGTGAGAGTGAATATTCTTGTAAAACTGGCATCTTTGCAAATCTGTGTATAAATGGCTAGAAAAAGACTAGATAATAAAATGTGTTTGCTAACTGTAGCACCATTTTCAAGTATGTTTGTGTTGGCATTTATGTTCATTAATTGACGGAATAAAAGAGAAAACAAATTTATGAAGTATTACCTTATTACTCATACAGTTAACAAAGTAGATGCCAGGCAAACCAAGCATACTCTTAGCTGTATGATTGTTATCTGGGAAGCCATATTAAACATAGAAAACGTATAAAATATGATTTGTATTACACTGGAAATAAAGCGTGTCGTTCTTGCAGTTTAGATGAAAATATAATGAGATATTTAGTACATTTGATCAAAGATTTGCTGCACCAACTGTATATATTTGAAGTAACCATTAAAAAAACAGTAACTTAGAGCTGCTGACTGTGATTTATGACTGTTTATGTTTATAGATAGTACTTTAATGTGTTTAACAAATTTTTAACAAACATGCTTTTTGAATCCTTTAAACAAGTTTGCTCCAAATATAATTTACTGTTAGAACAGTTATTTTAGGAAAGTTAGGCACTAAAGAAATCTAGTCAACTTCCCCAATTTTACCTTCACCACCTACTATAGAAATTACACATTCTTGCTGTGATAAAAGTATTGGTATATCTAAAACTTTTTTTTTTCAGAACAGTGCACCTCAAGATAATCTTGGATGCGTAGGGAAGAAAATTTTCAGATTACGTGTGAAAGTTAAAATAAACCGGTGAATCACTGTTACTCAAGAATTGATCATTTCTTTATAGATAACAATTTCCTACCTATGATTAAATCTTGTAAGTAAGACGTTATCTCTAACCACGCTCCTTTTATCATGGAGCTTAAATCACTATGCCCCACATACTCATCTCACAGCTGGCATCTTAACACACTTTTATTAGCAGATGAGAACTGTGCAGAATTTATATCCAAGCAAATCGATTTTTTAGAGACAAATACATTCTCAGAGGTCTCTGCAGGAATATTCTGACGGCTTTCCCAAGAGGACAGATTATTTCATATCTTTCCCACAAAAATAAATCAGAAACCAAGAAAGTATCAGAGCTAATCAGTGAAATTACCAGAATAGATCAAGAACATGCCAGGTGTCCAAATGAGGCACTTCATACTAAGACAGGCTCTGCATACAGAACTCAACCTCTTGACAACTAAAGAAACAGAACAACTCATTTTTAAATCAACACATCATTACTATGAACATGGAGAGAAAGCTAATAAGATCTTGGTTCAACAAATCCACAAGAAAGAAGTTCACAAAGCAATACCAGCAATTACCAACACAGATGGAGGCAAAATCATTGACCATAAAAATATAATGCACACATTTAGAGACTACTGTAAGTCCTTATACCCTACTCAGTTTAATGAAGACAACACATAACCTAATGCATTTTTGGATGCATTACAGATACCATAACTAGATACTCTCAGTGCAGAGTAATTGGACAAACCTCTGGCACTATCAGAATTACTAGATGCTATAAACTCACTTCCTGCGGTGGGTTGGCACCCTGCCCGGGATTGGGTCCTGCCTTGTGCCCTGTGTTGGCTGGGATTGGCTCCAGCAGACCCACGTGACCCTGTGTTCGGATTCAGCGGGTTGGAAAATGGATGGATGGATGGATAAACTCACTTCAGAGTGGGAAAGCAGCAGGTCCTGATGGCTACCCTTACGAATTTTATAAAAAATTCTCATTTAAGTTAGCTTCCCTTTTATTAGCAACATTTACAGAAGCTAGAGACAATAAAATTCTACCTCAAACTTTTCACCAAGCATTAATTATCATCTTTCCTAAGCAAAATAAGGACTTATTACAATGTGCATCATGCAAACCAATCTCACTTCTGAATAATGATGTTAAGATACTCTCCAAAGTCCTAGCTAGAAGGATTGAGAAAGTGCTTCCTTCGGTAATATCACAAGACCAAACTGGATTTATTAAAGGCAGACACTTAGCTTCCAATCTTCAACGTCTGTTTAATATAATATATTCACCCATAAAATCTAACACCCCAGAGATATTATTATCATTGGATGCAGAAAAAGCATTTGATATAGTTGAATGGAACTACCTCTTTACTACATTGGAAAAATTTGGGTTTGGCCCACACATTTGTGTACAGATCAAATTACTGTATACCAGTCCAGAAGCTTCAGTTTGTATTAACGACATTATTTCAAACTGCTTCAAACTAGAACGTGGTGCTAGACAAGGATGCCCCTTGTCACTACTGATTTTTGCAAAAGCCATTGAGTCACTGGCAGTTCACTGTCAAAATGCTTTTGAGATAAATGGGATTATCAGAGGAGTACTTGAACAGAAAATTTCAGTATTTGCAGATGATATGGTACTTATATATATCAGATCCACAAAATACTGTGCCTGCAGTCCTAACAGCACCAAAAGAATTTCAAAAAATTTCTGCACTCAGAATTAATTTGAATGAAAGTGTGCTCTTTCCAGTGAGTTCCCAAGCACACAATATTAGATTGGACACCTTCCCTTTTATCATCGTAGATCAGTTTAAATACCTAGGGGTAAACATCACAAGTAAACATAAAGCTGTTTATCAACAAAATTTTGCTGTCTGCATGGGAAAACTTAAGCAAGACTTACATAGATGGTCTACCCTTCATCTCACTTTAGCTGGAAGAATTAGCACTGTCAAGATGAATATCCTTCCTAATCTTTTTCTATTTCAAAACATTGCAATATACATCAATAAATCATTTTTTAGAAGTTAGATTCAATCATAACCTCATTTATTTGGAATTCAAAATATCCACGTATCCAAAGGACAGCCCTACAAAGACCTAAGGTGGAAGGCAGCATGGCTCTATCTAAATTTCAATTTTATTACTGTGCATCAAATATACAAGCTATTAAAACCTGGACATTGACACAAATAGATGAACATACACAGCCTTGGTCCACAATAGAAAGAAAATCCTGCAGGGCTTCTTTATATTCCTTGCTTTGTACCCCAATAAATACAAGTTATCGCCAATATACTAACAACCCAATTGTGCTTCATTCTCTCAGAATATGGAATTAATGTAGGAAGTATTTCAAGATAAAGAAGCTTTTATCTGTGGCACCTCTGCACGTAAAACACGTTTTTCCACCCTCTCAAACATATGTAGTTTTTAATGTCTGGAAAACATTCAGGATTAAATCAGTTAGAGACCTGTATATAGACAAAGTCTTTGCATACTACGAGCAATTACACTCCAAGTTTAACTTTCCAGCAACACATTTCTTTCATTACCTCCAAATTAGAAACTTTGCTAAATAAAACCTGCCCAATTTTCCTCATCTCCCACCTACCTCTATTTGGAAAAAATACTGATCACTCTTTAGGACTCAGACAGCATTTCTGTAATATATAAAAACATTTTAAAGTCCCTCCCTTTCAAAGATCCCAGAGTACAGTGGGAAAAGGATCTTTCACTCAAATTCCATATGCGCAAAGCATACAATCATTCAACTTAAAAAGTATCTATCGTGCACATCTGACTTGTTTAAAATTGTCCGAAATATTTCCAGGCCAAGTTCCAACCTGCAAACATTGCACTCAAGTTCCAGCCTCATTGGGCCACATGTTTTGAGTGTGCACCAATTTAACATCATTCTAAACCAAAACCTTTAAATGTCTTTCAGACAGCCTTGGAGTCACAGTCCCTCCTAATCTATTAACAGCTGTGTTTGGTGTACTTCCAGATGGGCTTAAAGTGGAGAAGGCAAACTGTTATTGCCTTTATTTCACTATTGACACGTAGACTTATCTTGCTCAACTGGAAGAATCTGTTTAAGTCAGTGGGTAACTGATGTTATATCTTCTTCTTCTTTTGGCTGCTCTCGTTAGGGGTCGCTACAGCGGATCATCTTCTTGCATATCTTTCTGTCCTCTGCATCTTGCTCTGTTACACCCATCACCTGCATGTCCTCTCTCACCACATCCATAAACCTTCTCTTAGGCCTTCCTCTTTTTCTCTTGCCTGGCAGCTCTATCCTTAGCATCCTTCTCCCAATATACTGTACTAAGCATCTCTCTTCTGCCCATGTCCAAACCAACACAATCTCGCTTCTCTGTCTCCCAACCGTCCAACTTGATCTGACCCTCTAATGTACTCATTTCTAATCCTATCCATCCTTGTCACACCCAATGCAAATCTTAGCATCTTTAACTCTGATACCTCCAGCTCTGTCTCCTGCTTTCTGGTCAGTGCCACTGTCTCCAACCCATATAACATAGCTGGTCTCACTACGGTCCTGTAGATTTTCTCTTTCACTCTTGCTGATATTCGTCTGTCACAAATCACTCCTGACACTCTTCTCCATACATTCCACCCTGTCTGCACTCTCTTTTTCTCCTCTCTTCCATAATCCCCATTACTCTGTACTATTGATCCCAAGTATTTAAACTCTATTCCTTGCATCCTCACTATTCCACTGACCTCCCTCTCATTTACACACATGTATTCTGTCTTGTTCCTACTGACCTTCATTCCTTTCCTCTCTAGAGCATATCTCCACCTCTCCAGGGTCTCCTCAACCTGCTCCCTACTATCGCTACAGATCACAACGTCATCAGCAAACATCATAGTCCACGGTGACTCCTGTCTAATCTCATCTGTCAACCTGTCCATCACCACTGCAAATAAGAAAGGGCTCAGAACCGATCCCTGATGTAATCCCACCTCCACCTTGAATGCATCTGTCACTCCTACCGCAGACTTCACCACAGTCACACTTCCCTCGTACATATCCTGTACAACTCTTACATACTTCTCTGCCACTCCCGACTTCCTCATACAATACCACAACTCCTCTCGAGGCACCCTGTCATATGCTTTCTCCAGGCCCACAAAGACACATTGCAACTCTTTCTTGCCTTCTCTATACTTCTCCATCAACACCTTCAGAGCAAACATTGCATCTGTGGTGCTCTTTCTTGGCATGAAACCATACTGCTGCTCACTAATTATCACCTCACTTCTTAAACTGGCTTCCACTACTTACCCATAACTTCATGCTGTGGCCCATCAATTTTATCCCCTTGTAGTTACAACAGTCCTGTACATCCCCCTTATTATTAAATATCGGCACCAGTACACTTCTCCTCCACTCCTCAGGCATCCTCTCACTTTCCAAGGTTCCATTAAATGATCTGGTTAAAAACTCCACTGCCATCTCTCTTAAACACCTCCATGCTTCCACAGGTATGTCATCTGGACCAACGGCTTTTCCATTCTTCATCCTCTTCATAGCTGTCCTTACTTCTTCTTTGCTAATCCGTTGCACTTCCTGATTCACTATCTCCACATCATCCAACCTCTTCTCTCTCTTGTTCTCTTCATTCATAAGCCTCTCAAAGTACTCTTTCCATTTGCTCAACACACTCTCCTCGCTTGTGAGTACATTTCCATCTTTATCCTTTATTACCCTAACATGCTGCACATCTTTCCCAGCTCGGTCCCTCTGTCTAGCCAATCGGTACAGGTCCTTTTCTCCCTCCTTACTGTCCAACCTCTCATACAACTCATCATATGCCTTTTCTTTAGCCTTCACCACCTCTCTCTTCACCTTGTGCCTTATCTGCCTTGTACTCTTGTCTATTTTCTGCATCTCTTTGACTATCCCACTTCTTCTTTGCCATCCTCTTCCTCTGTATACTCTCCTGTACTTCCCCATTCCACCACCAGGTTTCCTTTTCCTCCTTCCTCTGTCCAGATGTCACACCAAGCACCCTTCTTGCTGTCACCCTTACTATATCTGCTATAGTTTCCCAACTGCCTGGTAATTATTCAGTACCACCCAGTGCCTGTCTCACCTTCTCCCTAAACTCAGCCTTGCAGTCTTCCTTTTTCAAATTCCACCATTTGATCCTTGGCTCTGCCCTCGCTCTCTTCCTCTTCTTGATCTCCAACGTCATCCCACAGACCACCATCCTATACTGCTTAACTACACTTTCCCCTGCCACCACTTTGCAGTCTTCAATCTCCTTCAGATTGACTCTTCTGCATAGGATGTAATCTACCTGTGTGCATCTTCTTGTACATCACCCTATGTTCTTCCCTCTTCTTAAAATACGTATTCACCACAGCCATGTCCATCCTTTTGGCAAAATCCACTATCCTTTGGCCTTCTTAATTCCTCTCCTTGATACAATACCTACTCATCACCTCCTCGTCTCTTCTGTTCCCTTCACCAACATGTCCATTGAAATCTACTCCAATCACCACCATCTTGGGTACACTATTCATCACTTCATTCAACTCACTCCAAAAATCTTCTTTCTCATCCATTGCACACCCAACTTGCGGGGCATATGCACTAACAACATTTATCATCACACCTCCAATTTCCAGCTTCATAATCATTACTCTTTCTGACACTCTTTTCACCTCCAAAACACTCTTGACATACTGTTCCTTCAGAATAACTCCTAATCCATTTCTCCTCCTATCCACACCGTGATAGAACAATTTGAATCCACCTCAGATTCACCTGGCCTTACTCCCCTTCCATTTAGTCTCTTGCATGCACAATATATCAGCCTTTCACACTATGCAGCATAGGTGGATCTCATTACAATAAGGCACTATTAACCGTTCAACCGCAGAAAAGGCTCCATATTAACAGTGAGTGCAATACTCCTTATTACTTATCCATATTTCTAGAAGAAAAAATGTCTCGGCTCCAAAAACGCAAAGCTCAACTAAAGCTTCTAACTAACGATATACCTAAAAGTAAAAACTTTATGAACTGCATTAGATCCTACAATAGTTCATTTGCTTTTGCATCTACCGGAGTAAATATCAGGCCACCAAAAGGCAATGGCCCATACTGCTTTCGCATATGTGCACAAATACTGCATCGCATTGGAACAGTGCACCCTGAAACAAATCAACAACGCAAATATGCACAAATCTACATCCTAGATCCACATGACGCAATCTATCAATCAAAGTGCTGCATCGCAACAGGCACGGATTCAAAACGAAACACCTCCCGTCTCAGACATACGTTAACGGCAAAGAAGGCTACAACGGGCTTCTCACACAGCACAGGCAAATCGATTACAGCTCCAAAACAACACGTCCCAAATACTACACATGCAACAACGCGCCTCTCAAACGGCACAAGCAAAACATACACCAGGAAAATTCATTCGGATTAATGAATGTCATTTGCAATCATTGTCATTCAGTTCACTTCCCTGAAGAAACAACTGGCAATACAAGTAATACATTTACACGTTGTTGTCAAAAGGGTCAAATTAGACTGCCTCCTTTACATTCATATCCTGAATATCTACAGAAGCTTCTAACTAACGATGTACCTGAAAGTGAAATCTTTATCAACTGCATTAGATCCTACAAATCGGTATCCACTATGAACATTAACGGTGGCACTGCACGTGACATCCGTCTTGCAAAAATGTTAATTATTGATGAATGTACAATGGCATCCAGTCACTTACTCAACACCATTCATAAACTTCTACAAACATTTATGAATAATAATATTCGCTTTGGAGGAAAGGTACTTTTATTAGGAGGAGATTTTAGACAGTGCTTAGCTATTCTTCCACATGCCATGCGCTCAGCTATTGTTCAGTGCACTTTAAAATATGCAGACAATTGGCATTGCTTTCAAAAGATACAGTTAGTAAAAAAGATATGATGTCCAGAACCAGATCATAACAATTGCTTATTACAACTGGGAGATGGTACACTCACCAATACAGATGGACTTCACCCACATATTATTACAATTCCTCAAGCCTTTATCTGCGACGACTTATTGACAGACAGATTTGGAACAGCAATCTCATTAGACCAAATGCCCCTTTTAACACAACGCACTATATTATGTCCAAAAAATATTAATGTGGAAAACATAAATACCCAAGTCATTCCATTACTTCCTGGAGAGACACAACTCTTTCTAAGCTCTGACAAACTTGACTCTGATCACAACAATAACCATCTTCATTGACATTACAAGTTCTGACCTGGAATTACCTTTTACACTTAAACGGCGTGTACAAAGAAATTTTCCAATAAACCTTTACACTGTGCCACACACTTTATTGTTTGCTTTCTATTTGCATCATCTACACCTTCACACTATTCTATATCTCATTCATACATCACGCTCTTTGTCATTCCCAACACCAGGGGTTGGCGAGCGAAGCGAGCAGGGGGCGGAGCCCCCTAGTCATATCTGCTAACTCTCTCCCCTTACCAGTCATACTGGCAACATTCAAAGTTCCTACCCTCAGTTCCACTCTCTTTACCTTCCTCCTCTCCTCCTGCCTCTCCCCTCTTCTTCTCCTTCTTCTTCTTCTTCAGCCAACAGTAGCCCAATTTCTGCCAGCACCCTGTTGACTAACAGTACTGGCAGCGGTCGTTGTTAACCCGGGGCTCGACCGATCCACTATGTAACATCAGGGTAACTAATGTTATATGCTATTTGAAATTGGAAAAAATCAAATTCTCACTGTGCAAAACTTTTTTAAAACCTGGCAGGATCTAATCAATAACATTTTAGAATAAAACTGAGGAAGCGGATTCTCTTCCCTTTTTTATTCTGTTTATTTATTTATTTATTTATTCTTCCTAAAGTTTTATTCTGTTGGCCTAGCTCTCTTTCTTATGAGTGGGGGTTGATTTGATTTGAACTTAGTTTTGTAAAATTTTACTTGCTTGTGTGGAATGTTATTTGATTTTAATAAATCCAATAAAAAAAGAAAAAGAAAAGAAATTTAAATAGCCAATATGTGCGAAACATGGCCTAACACAACTCAAAATTTTCTCTCAGCTCTATCCAACTATCCGAAATGCATCCAAGGCAAGACCCCACAGTGAGAACTTTCATCAGGCACTTGCTTTGCTGGGTAACATATTTTGGGAATGCCCACTGCTCAAACCTCATTAGGTTAAAATCACTTTTTATTTATAAATCAGTAACAAATTCACAATATTCCCTCATCCTCTAAAAGGTTTTTCTGGGTTACACTTGACATTACTTCCGAATTTATTGGCTGTTATGATAACTTATCCTTACACTGCTAGGGTGCCATGCTATCTTGTTTAACTGGAAGAATCCTATATAATCTCCGATAGCTCATTCGTAAAGGAATATCCTTTTCTATCAACTTCCTTTCAGAAGGAACATTTCAGATGTTCTTTACAATTTGGGAGTCGAATGCCAATGAACTGGCAATAACTTGTCATGCAGAGCCACTGCTAACCTTTTGAATATTTCAGTATCTTTCTCTGATTACTTCATGTTAAACGTTTCTTTAATGTCTATATTGGTAGGGCAAGAAGGTACATGATCTGATTGTATTGGTTGTAGTAGCATATCTTGCAAGTTTGTACATTAGTCATTTTTATTAAAATACTTGAAATTGATAAAATTAACATGTTTAAATATGAGTAATACACAGCCTTTGTGTGAACATTTTTGGATATTAAATTTATTTTGGTTTATTTTAAAAAAAGTCTTAATAAATGTATTTATTAGTTTCTGTTTTTTCTGGGTATAAAAATAAGGAGCGCAATTACAAAATATTTTTTCAACCTTTACCAGCAAATGTAAAAAATCTCACACTGTTCTATTCTATTCAAACTAATGTGATGCTGAGGTGTCACACTTTGCGCTCAGGTCCTAATTTGGGATCCTGAGGTGGTTTGTTGTGTGGTGGGTGCAACAACATGCTGTGTCAGAGCATGCACCAAACCTTTCTCTACATCACCATGAAGAATGGCAACAACTGATGAATAAAAAGAGGCAAATTATTGTTGATGTTCACAAATCAGGCAGTGGGTACACCATAATATGTAATGTGACCCTATCAGGTAGAGGGTGCAGTGAGGAAGATGGTGATATATGTAGTAATTCATCCAAGGGTCCTAATCGAAGATCTTCAGTGTCTGGCTGTATATTGCACCCACCTAGTCGCCAACATTTTACATAAGAATATGGAGCAGAAATATGGAGTAAAATTGCTGTCAAGCATGAACAGACTGTCAAAAATACATCATTGGATGCACAAGACATTGACTATTGAGGAAGAAACAATCGATTTTTGTTAATACGCATGAGCCAAAAAATTTGAAAGCTACAGTTATTTTTGACAGCAATCGTACTTCATACTTAGCCCCTTACAGTGCCTCTAAAGGGCAAAACGTAAAAAAATAAATAAATAAAACTGACACAATTAAATTATTTAAACAATGACAACATGCAATTAACAATAAAAAGTGAGAGCATGAAATTAACAAATTAACAGTGGTGTGTTCTGAACTTTACATAACATCTTAGCCTTATATCCAGCTGTTTGTTGTACATGAATAGGAGAGCAAGATGTTGTGGAAGGCTCCCAACTTTCACATTTCGGCACTCTTGGTCATATATTTGGCGTTGGGGTGGGAGGCATGGAATTATGACCCCGCCCTTGAAGGATATGAATATATACAAAACTACAAAACAGATATAAAGATCAGGGGCTTTGCACAATATAAACAAAGCAGCCTCCTCGTGAAAAATAAATATGCAAAATAAATCAAAGAACTGAGAAATAATAATAATAATAATTCATTACATTTATATAGCACTTTTCTCAGTGCTCAAAGTGCTATCCACACAGGGAGGAACTGGGAAGCGAACCCACAGTCTTCCACAGTCTCCTATGACAGTAACTACATAATAACATTAAATATGGGAGTTTGCAAGTTCTCCCTGTGTCTGCAGGGTTTTTCTCCCATGGTCCAAAGACATACAAGTTAGGTGCTTGGCAGTAGTAAATTGTGTGTGTGTGTGTATGTTTGCCCTGAGATGGACTGGTGCCCTATGCTGGCTGGGATAGGCTCTGACAGACATCTGCAACCCTGTTCAAGACTATGTGGGTTTGAAAATGATTGAATGACATAAAGGATTAAGGAACAAAAGGCATATTTCGTGACCATACTTTTATTTATTATCATTTTATTTGTTTATTTTTGTATTTATCCATGCATTCATCCCATTTCTAAACCCTCTTTAACTTGAGCAGGCGCAGAGTCACAGGGAAGCTGGAGCCTATCCCAGGAAGCATAAAGCTCATTTCTTTTCCTTTGTCTGCACCAATTAAATATCACATAAACCTCATTCATCAGATTACAGTGTGCCAACTTTTCCAGTCAGTATGACCCATGTACCCAACTCAGATATAACAAAGGGACCTGTCTTGTCACAAAGCCGTGAAAATGAGGGCTGCCAACATCATGTAACACTTTACTGTACCCATTAAACATCAGAGTACATCTTACTCGTTAGATATGACAATGTGCCAAATTTGGCACTGAGCTCGGCAAAACTGGCCTGCCATTTAACAAAGGCACCTGTCTTGTTGTAAAACTTTGAAAATTAAGTTGGTCCAATTTGATGTAACTCATTTGCTATCTGACCAGGTTGCACTTAGAAAACTGTCATATGAATATAAAGTACAAACATAAACAGAGCTAAAGGCCTTGATGATTCTTACAATAAAAAATGGTCTGAGAGCTCTCCTAGTGCAAATGTGTTCTCCTTCCTTGAAAAGGTTTTAAGTAGATAAAAAAATGCAGGAACTAAAAGCAAATGATATAAGGAGTAGTATTTTCATTACAATCTATTAAATATTTTGGTGTTTTGCCATCATTAATGCAGCAAAATGAGAGCAGAAATAAATTGTGTAAACAAGTAACAAATTCCATTAACTGCTATAAAGAGGGCACACTAGTCTCCTAGGATCTTAATTTGAGACCCCTGCAGTTATACTATGAGCTACTTCCCTCTGTGTGACAGTTAATGGGCTCCAAAAGGATTAGTGCTTCCTTGATTAGACTTTTTTTGTATTCTTGATTTTTTTCTATTTAAATTTTCTTTATTAGGTTATTAGCTATGCTACCCATTTAAGACGTGTTAAAATCTTTTATGATTATGTCCCTGTTGCCAACAACAATATGAACATAATATAATCAAAGATATTTGTATAATTTTGCCTACTTTTAGGGGTTTTATATGTACAAATTTAATTTCTAATGTTAGTTTAACATTTTGTTATGATTGGAAAAATGTTGATTTTCTTTACTTTTTTTGACCACATTTGTCACAGCAATGGCATCACAGGAAGCGATCATTTAAATATGGTGGTGACTGCACTATTCTGTATCCCTTGGTAAATAGAACAACTGTTTGTGTTTACTGAGCTTCTTTCTCAAGTATGATTAACAGTAGATTTTGCAGTTCTGGATATGATCTTCTGACTTTAATTCACATTTCCATGTTCTCTTTTCAATTACTGTTTCTTTGATTTTGTTTTGATTTCCTAGTCTTGACTCCCTGTTCTGCCTGACTACATCTCTTTTAAACCATCTCCTGGTGTATTTGCTCTCACAATAATGTTCAGACATTATGTGTAACAACAAAACAGTGGCAATAAGATGGTAAAACAAAATCCAAGAGGGCAGCAGAATTATGTCATTGTGTTAAAATTTCATAACATATATATGCAACTGTTATGAAATTTTAAAGTGGCAAATTCAATAAATAAATGACGTCAGGATTATAGATAATTCTGTTGTATTTGTGTACACTTTTTGCTATTTATTTTATTATCAATTATTTATTTTGTTATCTCTTCTCTTCTTTGTTTTTTATGTTTTGAAGTTTGTGGTTTCATGTAATGATATCATTACCAGCATGTATTACCCAGTTGTGATATGTGAAACAAGCACTATTTTCAGACTTGCGTGACATCACAGGCACGTTCATTTTTCATCACTTTTTGTTGTTTTTTTTTCTTTAGAAGTGATAAAGAATTTTTTTTTTGCTCTGTTTTTAAAAAAAGGATTAAATTCTGTTTGAATTTTTGATTTTCTTAATGGTTGAGTTGAAGGTTCAGAATAAAAGATTGTTTGTGAATTGTGTGTTTTGTTCACAGGAAATGTCTAGTTATGCAGAAATAATTTTTGAGCATATATAAACCTAAGAGGTGAAGGCTACCATTAAGGCACAGGCAAATTCATTTTCAGGAAAACAGGAAAGAAGTTCTAAATTATAAGAGACAAATCTGAATCAATACATCAGAACCATAGTGCAAAAGAAGCTATCAGTCCAGAAAATTTAACAGAATACTTGTGTTTCATGTCCCTATCACTACAATAATCATTTTTAGAAATCATCACTACTTAGATATCCGACAATTTTATGAAAGGGTCAAAAGACACAATATGTCATGTGATCTCTATGCCATGTGGCTGGCAATGAGCATAGCAGTGATAAACTATGGCTTAAACCGGGCAAAGATTCTCCTAAAATGGCAGCCAGAGTAATGATATAATTAATAAGCAATATGAAGTTAATGTGCAAAAAATTAAAAAATAGCACACATAGACTCAGGAAAACCCAAAACATAAATTCATAATAGGGAACAGTTTTGTTCCAGTCAAATTGGTTTGTTAAATTGTTTGTCCGAGTGGTGGCTGCCTTCTCCTGTTGTCCTTTTCCTGTCTATTTTGCTGATAGTGGCCCTCTCCTTCCCACTAAATAGTTGATGTCCAGTGTCTATGAAGTCAAATGTGTATTGTTAGCTTAGATTACTCTGCAGAAAGTAACAGCAATAATGATTCTAGGTGCAGGTGACACACAAATCTTTTTATTTGGCAGACTGTGGATCGAGGGAGCTCTTAAACTATTCACAAGAAACACTGGTAAAATATTGGGAAGTGAAATTTGTACCTGAGATTGGTAGAATTCAAACACACCAAAGTCAAAAGGTCTCTGATTAACCTAAAATGTGATGATATGACTTCACAAAAACCATACAAAACAGTGGTTAAAGCAATTGGGTCTTGTTATTTTCATTTATTCATTGTTTTTCTGTAACCTCCTTCTTGGTGATGATCGAGGTAGTATGAAGCTGATCAAGACTACAGATTTTATGAATAACTTCTTATGAGAATGTAGATGTGGTTTCACATTCCCCTGTGGTATAAAACTACAGCACTAAAAAGCTTTTTCCAAGTCCATCTCTTTTTGGACACTCGCTCTTAACTTTCGGTATGGGATTCATGTATGAGTAAATGGGGAGGACTCCACTGACAATAATGCAAGCCACATCCATCTTTAAATATGGGAGTGCTTACCCAATGACTGTTTGCCAATGAACCCTACCTCCAGGACTGCCTGTAACTGTCAGGGGCAATGTTGTTTTGGATTCTGTTTATACCTTCAAAGAAATTGGTTTTGGATTGATATTTATCCAACAATTTTTTTTAAATAAATGCTTAACAAAGCAGTAAAGGAGTTGCACGTCTAGAAAGTAATAAAATATGCTGTGCACTTGTTTAAAAATAACGTTCAATCACTTGTTTTCAGTCAGGCCACTATTATTTTTTAAAGTAGCAATTTGATTTTCACTTGACAACACGTGAGAACTTTCCCATCAGAATGAAATTCTTTACATTCTGCTTACTAAACAATCAATGCCCCCTCTTACATAACAGGTTGCCTTTCCGAGGTGTAATATTTAATTTGAATACCATTTACAGTGGTACAGATACATCACCTCAATATGATGAACATAACCATTCAGATGGTATGGTAGCCTTAGGGCAGCCCTCTACAGCCAGAATTAACATCAGGCAACATTTAATTCTCAGTTGTATTACTTCTTCTGCCCATTGCCACTATAGTAAATAACTGAAACAAATCAAAAGTATGTGCCAAATTACAAGCTCATCTACACTAATTAAACAATAAAATTAGGAGGATGATTTTTTACAGAAACAATGTGAAAAAAATAGAAATTAATAGAAATTAATTTTTCAACATTAGAACACCATAAAAAGCTACGTATTAATAAGAAACAAACAATAACATACAAAATCATCACACAAACTTAACAAAAAGTCCAATACACTGTATTGTTATTCAGAGGTAGTCTGTGTTGGAATAACTTGAGAGGATCTTCATAAATGGTGAGAAATATCCAACTAATAATATTGAAAGCTGAAGTCATGATCTCCTCGAGCCACGAATAAGAAAAGTGGAATGTCCAGCTGATGCATTTTGAGACACAAAGTGTCACTTCTTTCAGGCAATGTGACAGAGATACAATGAGAATAGAACAATAACTAAGATATCATTTGCATCCTTCTTTGGTGACGTCAAGATCCAGACATGTAAAGTTCCAGTGATTCACATTTCATCGAAAGGTTTGACTGTTTCTGAAGCTTTAATAATAGGTCTTTCATTTGGTCCTACTAGGGTAAATTTTTTTTAGAAAACTGAAATTAATATCTTTTTTCAAACACTACTTGCTAGCCAATATGCCTAGAGGTTTACTCATTAAATCTAAATTTATGCCAATACATGTTCAAAACCCTCATATTGAGACATTTAGTCAAATAGTTTTAGCAGATGTAACTAAGGTTGAATCTTTCAACAAGAAAAGATTCTATAATATTTCCAAGGAGGAAAAAAAGGCACTGAACACTTTTTCCAAAGATGCATCAATTGAAATTAGAAGAGGAGAGAAGGGAGGACCCATAATGAATTTGAACATTGACCAAGATACAGTGAAATTTAGAGTATGAGACAATAAAGAAAACCAACATGAACTTGTCAGTAAAGACCAAACCAGGTTTACTTTTAATTTAGTAAAATACAATCTCTACTCTGCTTTAGATATGAAATTAATTGATAAACAACACAAAATTTCCATATAATGCACACCAACTAGCAGTAAATACAAACTAACTCTGGACAGGGTTCAACTGTATCAAAGAGCATATTAGGCACACATCCACTGCCAGTTGTTATGTGCCAGTTTCAAGTCATTAGATATAATAACTTATATGTTTGAAATTAACTATTTTTATTTTTGTCTGTGCCTACTGTATGTCTGTCATTAGAGTTCACAGCAAGAACTCTGGTGAGTGGTAAATGGATGATAATAATAATTTTATGTATTGCTTCACTGAAGAATGCTGAGCTTTTGATGGTGATTTCTGTCCTAATATTCATTTTATTTGTTATCATCAATTCATTTTCATGTCTGGTTTATCTTGTGTAAGGTGAAAAGTAGTTAGACAAGAATACAAGAAAGGAAAACACCAGATGGGATGTCATTCCTCTGTAGAGCATGCCCTTGTACTCACACTTCAAACATTTAGCTTCTCTACTCAGCCTAAAAGAACTGCATCTCACTTGTGGGATGAAACTGGAATTTTCTGAACAAGCTTGCATTGATGTTATAAGTCGTGCAAAAATCAAACAGAAGGCATGAACTCCAGTTACAAAATCAAGTCACGGACCATTTAGGGCAACAACACTACATGTTACAATTACTTGTCACCAGTATGTAAAATAACCCAAATTTCTGCTAGTTTCTCAGCGTTTACAGCTTCCATTTGAATATATATAGTTTTCCTCCAATACCTCTATGTTGGGTTCCACTACCATACTCAACAATTTGGGGCAAAACTCTCTTCTATTCAGTTTTAAATGACAGAAAGGCAGTAAACCAATAATCAATATGTCAAAACTGAATAGTACTGAATAGATTGTGAAACGATAGAATGCTGTGACAGACATTCCTTAAATTATGACTAATGTATATGCTTCAAGAATTGACATTTACCTAAAGCTTAGTATCATTTTTTTTAAATCTGGAAATTCATTATTTAAAAGAGAGTTCAACCATGTTTTAAATCTTGTCTTGAATCTTCATCGAGATTTGTGTTGTCATCAATGCTTTCATTAATATCAGCTCATTTGTGGAAACCTATACTATTGAAACTCTGATCTTGGTGTTTAATTTAGACAGCATTATTGTTTCAACAATACACCTAATCCTAGACTGACTAATTTTTAATAACATAGGACAAACATTTCATCATGAACAAATATGTAGGTGTAATTTTTTCATGTGGCATTTTTATCCTTTGTTTTTGTATCTCAGCAAAAAATTAACACAACAAAAAAGCTATGACTGCAGACACATACTGCAGTGGAACTGCTCCTGAATTGCAGCCCAGTTTCTGACAATGGTTTATGTCTTTGTTCCTGCTAGGAAGATTTATCTAAATAACAGTATTGCTTATTCATAATACAGAGTTGTCATATTATGTAGGCCAGAATATTAAAATGTTGCAGGTAAAAATTAGTTGATAAAAAGGTAGGCATATGGGGTGACATCTGTGAGTTTTATGAATAGCTGCTGTATATTTAAATTAAGCGGGAGACTACCTTTCAATATATGGAGATCCAACTTAGGCCACAATGAATTTCATCTGTCCCCGAATGTATATTTTCACAAAATTTCACTAAAAAAACTTTTTTAGTATTTTTGAAAATCCTCAATAACACCTACATACAGTTTATTTAATAATAATGATAATAATAATAAACAAAAACTGCAGTCTCATCTACTAAGAAACAGGATCTTTCTCAGATGACAAATTCACATGCTATTTAAGTGGTAATAATTATCCATCCATCCATTTTCCAACCCGATGAATCCGAACACAATGTCACGGGGGTCTGCTGGAGCCAATCCCAGCCAACACAGGGCACAAGGCAGGAACCAATCCCGTGCAGGGTGCCAACCCACCGTAGTGGTAATAATTAATGGAAACAAATTTACAATGCTAGAATTTAACAACACAGAATTAATTTTAAGTTATTGAAGCAACTGTTTAAAATAATTTTTATGTCAATATTAGTGGTTCAGTACAAGGGAACCATTGCAGAATACAGTATAATTGTTGATTTTTGTTGCTGATTTCTTTAACAGCAGATTGACAGAAAATTTGAAAATTTAAGGGCACGGCATCACCACAAAAACCACACTGATGATTACATGTATAGATTTGACCATTTTTTCCTATAATTTCTGATTCACAGTTTCCCAATATTTTTGGTGTGGCTGCTGTATCATGACATCATCTGATTTCAAGTCTATCATTATTTAAGTAGATTTTAACTTTTTTCCTATCATTGCTGATTCACATTTGCTGGATGATTTTTATTGAGGCTGCTATATCACAAAATCATTTGATTACAAGTCTAGTCGTTGTCTAGATGCTGGAAAAAATTCCACTGCTTGGCTGATAGTGACCTTGTAAGGTTGTCAAAGGCTACCTCATGCTAAAGGACTGAATGAATTTCCAGTTGGGACAAAATTGGTGTTAAGTTTCATTAGTAGAGAAGGAATCCAGTGTTATGTGAGAGAAAGAAACTAGACGTTTATGAAATGGTGGACCAACAGACATGGGTTCAACCAGAATTTCTTAGTGAGATTAAGGCAGCGATTAAAGACTATAAACCTTTCCAACTCATTATATTGTTATGAAGAGAGACATAAAATGGGAAGGAACAATGCCAAAAACACAAAGGCAAAGCTGCTTGTTTGCTTAAATCTACCATTGTGCTTGATTTTGCTCATTGCCCAACATAACTCGTCAAACCATTTATGCACAACTGCATCTGACTGTGTCTTACATGCCAAAAGTGCTCCTTTCCCAGGGGCCCAATGCGGCAAGGTTTTTCAGTCAAGCTAAAACCACATCTTTTTTAGATATTATCCTTAAACAACAAAGTTTTCATTTCTGGGCTTGGTCCCCAATGGGATTTTTTCCCCAGTGAATACAAACATTTACCTTTCTGAGCTCCCCTCCTAACACACACACAGACAAGTTTATTTTTCCCATTTGCTGTTGCCTTGCATGTGCTAAATGCTGTTCAGATAGCTTTATACCAAAACCAAAACATTTCCAATATTTTTACTTCTTTCTTTTTTTGTTTCTCCAGATCAGACAAAACCTGCCTTTTCTTCCCAGCTTTATCACTGTAAAAATTTCAGACAAGGAACCGTCTGGTCAAAACAAGCATTTATTAGAATATATTTTAATAAACTCCCTTTCCCTCACATCTCCCATTACATCTCTTTGTTTTACTATGGCCACTCCTCCTGCTTCCAGGTAAGTGCTGTTTCTTCCATATCTTCCAATTCCACAAACACACTTGCTTTGACCAGGAGGAATTCTGCGGCCATCTTAAAGTTCTCTTTATTGGGCCCAAGTGTTTCTGCAGCCGTGAGTTTCAGCTCAGACTTAAATAACAAAGGGACCCCTAGTAGCTCCTGGTTCCTGCAATCTTGGCCACAACATGACACCTTTTTAAAATCAACAAAGATAAAGATACCATGCAAAATATAGGGGCCATCCAAGGGCAAATACCGAACCTGAGCGCAATGTAGTACAACAATGATTAAAGCAACACTGAAATAAAAAAACACAGCCAGCAAAGTAAAGAAAATAATGCATTTAGAGCAATGCATACAGTATATGTGGCACAAGACACTGAAAAAAAAATATATTTTTAGGATTTAAGAAAGTACTCAGAATAAGAAAATAGTTATTAATGGTGGATTTAACAGGAAGATGGAACTGTGAAGATATGAAAGGAGCATGTCTATGACCAATATAGCAAGAACAGATAACCCAGAAGACATGAGTTTGAAATGGATTTAAAGATAATGGCGGAGATATACCACAAGTGAAACAGAATAATAGTTAAAGAAGGACAAATTGAGAGAAATGTGTGTGTTATCTCAGAAGGACTCATGCTGATGCTTGAAGAGAAGGTGGAAAGAAATTGATAGGAATATAAAAAGAATCATGGGCAGGAGATGTATACAAACTAATAAAAGTGGTGCTTGAAAAGAGGTAAAAACAATAGGATGGGATATTTTTTATAAACATACTTTTTTGCTTTGTTTAATTTGTTAATTGTTGTTGGGTAAAAAAATAAAACATCTATAGAAAACTTCTGATGTTTTACCCTAACTGCAAGACTGAGAATTCTGCAGAAAAGTAGCTTTTGTTTAAAGAATAATCTGCAATTTAAAGTCTGTTCTTTGCATAGTTGTCTAATGAAATATATATTAAATGTTGATTAAATGTTAATTTGCTTAATATATGGAATTATCATTGAACAAATAACTTTTTTAGTTGAAGGAACTACCCTTAATTGTTTATTGTTCATTTGCAAGTATTAACAGTTATGTTTGAATTAATGCATTAATAATATTCCTCAAAAAACACTAATTATTTGCCTTGTATGTTAATTCACCAGTCATTGGTAAGTGGTACAAAGTGACAATAATAATGATAAATAGATTGCAGAAGTGTTTCTGCTGCATGCTAATTAAACTGCTTTCTGCACCACTGAATTATCTTTGTCTTACAGATTCTGTTAAAATATGAATGTTAGGGCATAAAGTCAGAATTGGGATCATTTTCCTATTAATTAAATGCCGCTAGATAGCTACATACTTTGTATTTGTTACTTTACCAGAGCTGCTTTCTATTGATATGCTATTAAAATCCCATCCTGCACTCCTCAAGTTAAACACTGGACTATTTTTATCATTACATCTTTGGTTCCTCAAGCTACTCCTCCAGGAATTAAAAAAATACTTTTTAACATATTATGCTAAGATAACATGGAAAATTACAATCTTGTTCATTGTAAAGAAACATCTTTGTCTTGCTTTCCTAAAATAATGCAGTGCTCAAATTCTTAAACTTCCAGTATCTGATTAATTTAAAAATATGCACTAATGTTGAAATTATTAGACTAGTAAAAGTTAATGTGTTACAATATTAAAAGTATTTTTTAGATGGAATATTTTATAGGAAAACTTGTAATATTGCTGTTTTAATGCTGTATCTAAATTTGGATAGTACATTTTTAAAATTCCTGTGTGGAGTTTGCATGTTCTCCCCGTGTCTGCGTGGGTTTCCTCTGGGTGCTCTGGTTTCCTCCCACAGTCCAAAGACATGCAGATTAGGTGCATTGGCGATCTTGAATTGTTCCTAGTGTGGGTGTGTGTGTGTGTGTGTGCCCTGCGGTGCGCTGGTGCCCGGGGATTTGTTCCTGCCTTGCGCCCTGTGCTGGCTGGGATTGGCTCCAGCAGACCCCGTGACCCTGTGTTAGGATATAGCGGGTTGGAGAATGACTGACTGATTGACTGGTATGTAGAATCTTAACCAACAGGAACAAACTATCAAGCACTGCTTTGCAGGCAAAAAAAAAGAATGGGGAGCAACCCCAGTTTACTTTGGGATTGTTTTTTTTTTTTTTTATAACTCTTGCATGGGAAAATAGAGAATGGATGTCCGCTTGTTAATGTACACCATCATGTACATACATTGGAAACTGTGATCACCAAAAACTGAATTGAAAAAAGAGTGCTATATTAATTTTCCCTCACTCAGCACACCACTTAACCAGAAACTTCCCCTGTGGATTGACAGGCAGACCTTGTCACCAATCAATGTTTTCTTTTTGTTTTGTCAAGGTACCTGCCCTTTCTGTACACTTTTACTTGTCATCACCCCACATTTAATTTTATGCATCACCTCGTTTTAATGTGTGCGTCACCACATTTAATTCTGCGTGTCACCTCCTTTGAATGTGTGCATCACTCTTAAGTGTGCGCGTCACCATTTTTAATTGTGCGGCACCACATTTAATTCTGCGCGTCACCTCTTTTGAATGTGCGCATCACCTTAAGTGTCTTAAGGCCACGGTTTTCAAACTGTGGTACGTGTACCACTGGTGGTACTTCAAGTCATGCCAAGTGGTAATCGTGTGGTCCTTTATTTTCCACGAATCGATGTTGCTAGAATGCCAATATGTTGCATATAATCATATATAGTATAAGTATACTACTGTAAATGCGTGGAAGACACCAAGCCGGCTTTTATTAGCGCGGGCACCCATTTCCTTAATTAGTTTAATATCACTTTAATGTCATAATTATAGTCATTATAGTGATTATAGTGACTTTTTCTTCAAAACAACACGGGCGTAAATTAACGATTCATTGACAGTGGTACTTCAGTTTACTGGTCCTCGCGGAGTGGTACTTGTTCAAAAAAGTTTGAAAACCGTGGTCTTAAGGGTCTTTTGTTGGTGCAGGGATCTGGAAGAACCAGCAGCAGCCGCTATTTAGTAAAGTCGCTCTTTTAGTAAAGAGTTGACAAGTGCAGTGCTGAAAGATTCGTAAAGTTAAATGAATCCCCATAATATACTTAATGTTAGCGTATCATTTTGGTAAATATCATATTGCTTATTTTAGATTATACGTTCACTTACTGGCTTGCTGGAGTCCTCTTCTTGTGCAGTCTAGCTGCATTAGTGGTCAGTTGACAGGCAGTTTTCATTCTACGCGCTCATGGCTGCGTACTCCCTTCATGCTGCTAAAGCAGTCGCAGTCGGGGGATGGTAGTAGTTATACTCCACTTGTTCATGTATTTTATTTTTTGTTGTTGTTTAAGAGTTTAGATGTAATCCCCGGGAATGTGTAAGATGTAGGTAAGATAGTGTATGAGTAGGAATAAAGTGAGGATATGGGGGTGTAGCCCCCTCTATCTAAATGGTAGGAGCCCACTGTCTTTAGGCGAGTGGGTGGGAAATACTTAAAAGGCCTCAGTGCCACTAGTAGGGAGTTGAGTGTTGAGGATAGGTGTTGCTATTGTGCGTATTGCAAAGGTTAATTTTTCTCCCATGCTGTAGGTTGGCTTAAGGTATTTTTTTCAGCCTCTTTAAGCCAGTGAGTCTCCTAGAAATCGGGGAGAACTTCAGCACTTGGGGAGAGATAGGTTTTGGCTGCTACAGAGCCATTGGACCAGTTATTCGACCTTTTTCTTTCTACCAGTTTTTCTTTTTGGCATCTTTGGATTTTATGAGCTCTTGCCTATAATTACTATTCATGAATGTTTTCAGTAATTAATTGAATTTGTCCTGTTTGTTGAATGTGACTATTTTGTTTTGCTGGATTTTGACATTTTCTCTTTTTTTTGGATTGTTTATTCCTTCATGATATTTCTGTATTTTTGTTTTTTATCTCACCCGCACATAAGTGGTTTATGATTTTTCTTGCAATAAATATTGGTGACTTTGATTTGTACTTTATCTGAGTTTTGAGGTACCTTGAGTGCCATCCGGCTATGAACTACTAGTGGACACTGACTGAAGACAGTGTATCGTGACACTGGATCGTTACTTTTTATTACTCTTGCATGTCTGTTCTACTGTAGGAGACCTATTACTTATGGAAATTTTCTGAATAGCTGCCCCCACACACAGCATCTCAATGACTGTACAAATTTATCCTTTTTAAGTCCAACATCAAAACATGTCTTTTGCTCAATATTGTCATTCCTTTATTCAAACTTAACAGTCTTTACTCACCAGTCCATCTTTTAAAAGTACCTTGAGTAAGGGAAAGGCTCTACAGTATATAAATAAAAATGTATTATTATTATTAAAATAATAAAAATGTGTTATGCTATATATTCTAACTTGTTTTATAATATTCCGTGTTATTTTAATGTTTTTATGCTTGTAAAAAAATTTATATTTTTATAAATCGTGAGCCATCAAATGGGACACCAAGTAGGAAAGTTCAACCAAGAGAGAAAAATGAGTGGTGTTTTAGTACTCATGAACAAAATTGCCATGGCAAGCTGTACAATCTAAACTTTCCATCCATCCATCCATCCATTTTCCAACCCGCTGAATCCGAACACAGGGTCACGGGGGTCTACTGGAGCCAATCCCAGCCAACACAGGGCACAAGGCAGGAACCAATCCCGGACAGGGTGCCAACCCACCGCAGGACACACACAAAAACACACCCACACACCAAGCACAATTTAGAATCACCAATCCACCTAACCTGCATGTTTTTGGACTGTGGGAGGAAACCGGAGCACCCGGAGGAAACCCACGCAGACACGGGGAGAACATGCAAACTCCACGCAGGGAGGACCGGGTCTCCTAACTGCGAGGCAGCAGCGCTACCACTGCACCACCGTGCCGCCCAATCTAAACTTTCAATATTCAAAATTAAAGCATCATAATTGTATTATTCCACTCTCATTAGTTTCAAATAAGTTTGAAGCCTGAGTCAATTACAGTATAAATAATATATTCACGCAAGGTAAATGTCTGTTTCTAATTGAATATTTTCAATAAAGTATTTCAATAGGTGCAAAACAGTCACTCTGACCAGAAGCTCTGCATTATTAAGCTGTGGCACACTCGAAAAAATCAGGAGTGGTCTCCCCTAGACTTTCTTGTGTACTTTGATATTTGGGATGGATATTTAAGGAGTAAACCACAAGACATTGATTATATTTTTATATTATGTACATTAAATAGCCATCAACATCAAATCAAATTAATAATATACTGAACAATTATTACAAAAATAAAGTTGAACAAATTGGACTCTGCAGCTGCATGAATGAAAGGTAAATTTCCACTTCTGGTTAATAGAAATAACCCAAAAGTTGAGAGAAATCTACGTTTTGTACCTAATACTTGTATGCAATATTTGGTTGACCTAAGTGAAGGCAAGCTCAAGTTATCGTTTTTACATACATATACACACAGCCAGACACAGAAACATAATTCCAAAAATGGTATTTTCTGACTCAGGGAGATCTGAAACATCGAGATTCATCAAAACCTCAAAATGAAAATTTGGAGGATTCCAATACTTTCCCAATACTTTGTATACAAGAAAGTCAAGGAGGTCTAAAACATCGTGATTCATCAAAATCGCAACATCAAATCTTTGGACGATTACAATAAATTCCCTATACTTTGGATACGAGAAAGTAAAAATATGTGGACACAATAGTTTTTTTGTTAATCTTATAAATCACCTACGTGATGCTATGTGAGAAACAATCGATTCCTGTTGTAGAGTGAACTGAGTAAAGTGTCACAATGAGGTGGTTACATTGGGGTTGCATTAAGGAGACAAACTTCTGTCCACCCCACAGACACATCTTGGACAACGAGCTAAAAGCTGTGTGATCTCATTGATGCTCCACTTTACCTATATTCCACAGACCACAGACTTCAGTGCCAAAGATCCAGAATACAGCACCGTTGAAGGTTAGCTGAGTTCAGTCCAGACTTACCTGTTTAATGTAGCTTATCCTCTGGTGGAGGTGAAGCTTACATACACTTCAGGATTTGCTCCTTTATCACTCTTGGGGCCTGTAACAAAGGTCCTGAAACACAAAAGCACACCCTTTTCTTATATGAGTCATTATACTTTTGTATTCCTGCTTATTTGCTTTCTGTTGTTTTGATACACGTGGACATGATATCTCTGGCAATCAGCAGCTACCCTTTAAAACACACATAGCTCTGATCTCTCTCTCTCAAAAACATCATATTACTCCTTAACAATTTGTATATGTCTGTTGAACAAACAGGTATCAGTTAGCTAAGCGGAGGCAGGGTACGCTCCTACACGTGACAAGACTCGAACAGAGGCTATTGCGTGAGTGAGGAGGGCACCACCCCCCCTTGGCCTGCAGCCTTTCTGTCGGATTCACACAAATAAATCGGAACCACAAGCAAACTATGATACTTGGCACTATAAAAGAAGTCGCAAAATCAACCGGAATGTTCAATCAAATTATAGTAAAAAAACCCAATCTACTGTAAATCCATTTCCAAGTATTTCTCTTGTGAAAATCGGACAGACAGACAGACATTAACATTAGACATATTACAGGTATATATATAAATATAGAAGTATTCCAAAACAAACTCCAGAGCAAGGATATTTTCACTTTATAAGGGCTCAGTCGACAGCTTAATTTTTTTTTTATGAAGAAGAATGCATTAGTTGCCTGTATTTTACAAAATTTTTTTTTTTATATTGTTCATGTGCTGTTCGTTGCTCGTGAACAATATATGTATTAATAGTTTTTTCTTAACATGTTTCACAGTTATTTGCAGTTGTAATTGGATGTGGTGAAAATCACAAAAATAATAACATTCAGGTATGTGCTTGCTTCAAGTTTGAAGAAAACCGAAAAGAGCTTTGTAGACTTTTTGCTCCACACTCTTAAAAATACTGGTTCTTTAATCACACTTTATGGTACTTTACTGAGTAGAACCATTGCTTGACAAAGCACAATTTCATTCTGGGGAGAGTTCTCCGCATTTGAAGTTGTTTCTTTGTGCTTTGAAAAATATTATAATATGTACAAAAAAACCTTTAAAGTATGGCATGTTACAAGACACATATTAAGAACATCTGGATTTAGCCTTTGTTATTGCATGCAGCAAGAGTCCTTTTAAAATCAGGACCCATTGATATTTTACAAATCTGTTATCATCTATTCATGGTTATTTACTGCCAGTTACTGACTGTTAACAGATCAAAATAAAGGTTCTTTCTGGCTTTCATGAGAATGGGTCTTTTGGAAACCTAAATTGGTTCCCCTATGACATCACTCTGAAGAACCACATTGGCACCTTTATTTTTAGCGGCATACCTCTGTTACTGGTTTCTCAGACTACTGTCATGAAGTCTGGAGGTCAATCCTTCAAAGCAGAAACCAGTGAGTGAAGCCAAGGTGGGGCTTGAAGATTTATGAGTCCTGTGAACATGTTGTTATGTAAATGAACATTAACAGTAAGTAATTCAAAACCTTGAATAATTACATCCATACAGAACACTCAGTTCTCACATTTAGAATAAAGACATTGTGATATAAGATAACATTTGTACTTTCAGCAGTCATTTTCTTTAATTGTAAAGCTATCTGTAGAGATCTTATATATAATGCATATACAGTATATTTAAACAAAAAATATTTGTTTTAACTTAATTTTTGATTTTTTGTATGTTATTCTGTGACGAGTTTCTCATTCAGGGTTGCTGTAAGTCTCTTTTAAATTAAACCTTCATGTTGATCTTGACAACATTTCTTTTCCTTACTCTTACTAATTTCCCAGTTCCGCACATTTAACTCAGGTCCTCCCTTAAAAAATCTTGTGGCAACGTAGCAACTTAAGTGTAAATTTCAGTGTCCTATTGTCTGCTTTTGGATGTGCTGTCCTAGAATGTGAATGGCCTTCATAACATTTCTTACTTACTCTTAAATGTTGCATAGGGATAGTGTTGTTTGTTCCAATTTTATATCATTATTCTTAATTATGTTTTGCTATATCATTTAAAATGATATTCATGAAACTTTCATTTTTATAAGTTGTTTTTACTGTGCCTATTATTTTTCTTCTGTTTACTCATCTATTTTTCCTTGGAATTACATGGTAGCAAATTATTTTGTTTGAATCTATACAGGCCTTTAGTTATACAAGGACATCCATTTTGGAGTTCATGTGTCAATGTTTTTAGCATTGTTGATCCTTTTAAACAAGTCGCCAAAGCATTCATACACATTTGTTCTTTTATGTCGCTTTTGTTTTTACAAAAAAGGTGAGGCCATGCAAATTTTAAAAATTTTTTAGCATTTTTTTGTCTTCTACTATGAATCATGACTCATTGTGTATTTAAATTATTAAAAAAAATTGGAATTTAATTTGTTTGAAAACCTTGTTGTGGGTATATGTTTCATGTAAATAATGCATAAACAAATAAAAGTAAACCATGTACATTTTGATTCATTTAATGCCTCATAACATATAAAATAAATAAGTTCAATTTTTTCTTTGTAATAAAAAAAACTTCATTGTTAAAAAGCAATAAAAATGTCATTTGATTTTGTCCTTTAACTTTGCTGCAGGTGAATATTTAAATCCAATATATTGTTGTTGCAGTGCAGGGATCCAGTTTCAGAAAAGTGATGTGACTGATCTGATGCTTTGGCTGTAAGTAAATAAATGAATAAATGATTAAAAAAAACAAGATAATTACATAAAGGTAAATGAAAAGAATCTGGGCGACTATGTTATTTTTCATATAAATACATTTGGGGATACTTATTAAACAAAGTGTGATAAAAAAGTTCATTCATATTCTTTGATAACATCATGATATTAAACGAATGAGTGCATATGCTCTGCAAATCAGATTAGAAATAAACTGAAAGCGAAAAGCAAACCAGCATTTTTTTTGATATTCTGCCAACACAAGAGAAGACGCTGCATCCTTAGAAGTTACTGTTCACTTCCAAAGCATGTATGAAAATATAATGAGAAAAATTAATTTCTCAACTAATGAAAAGATTCTCATAGAAGCATTTGGAAGAAAAATTATCAACTACTTTGAAATGGATCATCTTTAAAAAAATGTAAAAAATTACGAACTAGAGTGCATAGGTGAAAAGAGATCATCAACCATGCTAGAAAAACAAATTCTTTATTCCTGCCGGTTCAGGTTTGCAGGACTGGAACCTATTCTGGTAGTTTTGTGCACAATTTAATCTTTTGTGAGGCACACTTACATACACACCCACTCAAACTCATATAAGGATGATTTAGAGATACCCATCAACGTAAGATATACAGTATGTCTTTGTATGAGGAAAACCATAGGAAAGATCAGGCAGACACAGCGAGATTGTGTAAACTACACAGATTGTGACCTGGCCAGGATGTATACTCATTTTTGGGATGTATGAGTACTACACTAATTATTTAACAACCTTACCTTCAAGAAATGAGCAGTATTAAATAAAAAACTACACAAAAAAGAAACCAACTACAGTTCCTTTATAAAATGTCTGTCATAAAACTCACTAGGAAAAGTGGTTGAGACTTTGAGGTCAGATGAGATGATGAGATTCCTCTCATAAGCGTGAGGAAAATTAGAAATAAAATAAAGAGTTAGTTGCCTGGAAAATATATTTGTGGAGCAATAAAACCATGACTTAATGAAAAGGAGGGTCCTCAAAAGTTCAACACTGAAGAAAGGTAGATGTCTGAATCACTTTTCAATACGTTGGCAAGGAGGAAGTTTACAAATTAAGTAGACATAATTTTAAATAGATAAGATGTATATGCAACAAAGAAAATAGTATGATTAGGAGTAATTAAAAGTGTTTAAAGTCCATTTGGAAGAACAACTTGCAATGATAGTGCTATGTCAGCAAGTTGACTGGTCAGGAATATCTCAGCCTGTTATGTCAGCAAGCCAACTCATTTTTAAAGGGCAACAGGAAGAATACACGAACGACAGAAAAAGAGTCAGAACTGGGAGATTGGGAAAACTGAACTGCTAAAAACAAAAAAAAATGGCAAAAAATCATAGACTTTGAACGTAGCTAATGTCAGAAAACCAGAGATCAAAAAATATATATTGTTTAGAAAAGCATAAAGGAAGATCTGTTTTCTGCTGCACAAATGAGAACACAGTGAATGGTGTGAACGTTTACCCCCTCACTGCAATAATCTGTAGGTTGTGACCCCAGGAGACACACCCATTAGCAACGGGAAAGCTGCCTAGACCACAGAATGCAAGGAGACGGCCTGAAATGAACCAAAATCCAAAATATATAATATAACCCTCTCTTCAATGATGTGGCCACTGGACACTGTCATCAGGATTAACAGGAAACTGAGCATGAAAATAGGATAAAAGACTGGGGGGCATAAAAGATGTCAAACCAGACCATAGCCCTTCCAATGAGCAAATTATTGCACTGGCCAAAGTCGCAGTCTCAAACTCTTGGTGGAGTGAACTTTGAATTCTTTATACTGTAACTATCTACCATTCTTGAAGGAGAGAGAGAACTTGGAGTATAATATGCAAAACAAAGAACTGGTAGCAGCCGAGAGAGATATGGAACCTGGAATGCAGTCATATCACTTCAGCAGCCTCAAAGTTGCACACACATCATTTAAAGCCACACACCACATTAAAAAAATGATAACATACGCAAAAATCTTCTCACCCACACAAGTCCAAGACACATCTAAGACACTGGTACTGCACCAAGGCTCTAAACGTCCATTTAGCAGAAAGGCTTTCCAACAGAAAGATTGAAGTCACCAACAAATGATATAAAACAGAGTTTTTTAAACCATGGTTGGGCCATGGGTTGCCAGCTTCTGGGTCATGCAAAGCCATGAATCACCATTGTATTAAGTGGGAAAGGGTCACATATGGTTTGTGACTCGTGTTTTATGATGTTGTGATGGGTTGCCGCAGCAACAGATATTGTGCTGCTATGACTGTCGGTGGTGATTCGCCAAGGGGGACATTCATAACCCCTCTGTGATTACTATCGGACAGATATCATGGATTGGGTCTCGAAGACACTACCAAGGGAAAAATCGGGTCACAAGAAAGAAAGTTTAAGAAACACTGATACAAAGTGTTGAACAAGGAGGAAGTTTATCTTTTTGCTAGGCTTTCAGTAACATACAAAGGCTTTGGATTTTTTTTTATATTGGGTTGGGTACGTAAATTTAGTGTTGGGTGGAAGGCAAGAACAACCTTGGATGGGGTACCAGCACAAACAAGTGCCAAGTTTAGCAAATGACAAAATGGAAATTACATTATTGTATTTCTAGTTGTTGACGCCAAATCAGAAGTATCAGGAAAAATAATTTTATTATGCTGTATTATATGTTGTCCTAAATAACAAAATTAATTTTGAATGATCAGTGTTAACAAGTTATTTGGACATGTCCTACTCTGACAAGCTCAGGGAAATAAACCTCTTTAGTAATGAGCATTAGGAGGCCATGGGTCGCCCTACTAATTAAGTTAGTTAAGGCATCATTAAAGTGGATCCAGCAGAATTCTTTAAACTCAGTAACAATTCGCACACCTGGAAATTAAGGGGATGTGTATGAGAATTAAGCCAGAGAGCATTGTGGGAATTTGGAACAAACTACTGAATTACATAGTTCAATTAGAAACCTTGACAACCTTTAAAAAATTTCTAGATGATTTCATGATGGAGGCAATTCTCTTTGCACCAAGAAACAAAGTTCTCCACCTGACTCCTGTACTCTGCTTCATACCTCTTATCAGCATACCCCATAAGTGCACAATCATCTGAGAATTTCTGCAAATGACAAGACCTGGTGTTATATTTATAGTTTTGAGGAGAACAGAGTGAAGAGAAAAGGAGACAGGACTATTTCTTGTTGTGCTCCAGTGTTGCCCATATCCATACCAGAAACACAGTCCTTGATTCTCACAAAATGTGATCTGCCCAACAGATACTCCATAATCCAGGGTACCATAGGCTCATCAACCTGCATATCTCTGAGTTTATCCCTTAACAGGGATGGCTGGATAGTATTGAAAGAGAAATAAAAAAAACATAATCCTCACAGTGAAGCTAGCTTTGTCCAGGTGAGAATAAGCCATATGGAGCAGATAGATAATTGCATCCTACACTCCAATTTTTGTCTGATAGGCAAACTGCAGTGAGTCCAGGTGGTCTACCACTAGAGAACTCATATAGTCCAGGACCTGTCTTTAAAAGGTCTTCAAGATGGCCACTGGTCTGTAGTCATTAGGTGAAGAGGCCCATGCCTTTTTTGGAACAGGAACAATGCAATTATGGGGATAAGTTTTCATTTTACACTGTTGATTTCATCCGTGGACAAGACTCAAAATTTGTCTTCATATCAGTTGACACTTCAAAACATCAGAAACCCACTTAAAATAAAAACATACTAAACCTTGGGAAATCAGCTTTGGTCTGATGAGCAGGGAGTGCACAGAGCCCTGGCCTTTGTGACTGTAGATGTCTGATACTCAGTCTATATGCCTGTTATATAATCAATAACTTCAAAACACTTTTATATAAAATGTAGAACTTGTACTGAGCAATGATGCCCCACATAACTCATTTTAGCATTCTTATATAACTGACAGTATCAGAGAGGAAAGGAACAGGCTGAAATATAAAAGATAAAGTTTTGCAGTTTATAAATGCTATTCTATTTGTCAATATTATTCATCCTTATTTAATTAATAAACAAACCAGTTTTAATGCTCAGCAAAAGACATTGAATCATGTGGAAATAGAATAAAGCTAGTTACTGTATTAATATTTTTTTTTTGGACTGGGTATAGTGCAACACATTACAGTAGATCCCTTTTATTGTGACCTAGAGATAGCTTCAAAACTGAAGCATAACAACATAGTCAGTCAGAGTGCTTAATGGCAGCTGAAATGATGTATGGCATGTTGGTGACATCTTGGCACATTGTACGCATCTTTAATTTGTTGCTTTTCAGGGAAAAAAAGATAAATGAATGTTATCCTTGTGCGTAGGACTGGCCCATTTTTTATGTACTGTAAGGTGAAAAAAGTCACTTAGTTTGGGTGTAGTAAAGCTGACAAAGAGAAAAAATAAACTCTCTAGCTCTTCAATTAAAAAATAATAATAAAGCATATGGGCTAATAAGTTGTATGATGTGTTTTGAAGGAATTCCCAGAGCGAGGCAAACTATGTATAATTTATAACAAGCTAACACCTGCAGTTGTTGAACTAACGATTTACTGCGTATACTTTTTACAAATGGCTTATATCCTTTCAAACAATACAAATTAATTGTAGCAGGTCTCAGACTGTTTTGTTAGTTCAAAAACCAGATGAATATCCCTGTTGAGGCTAATAACTAAGAAATTTAACAATCCCTAATGAACAAAATGCAAAGATGCTCAAAGCACGATGATATATGTAATGTCGCCAGGCAGAATGGGTTTAACACTGACAGGCGCCCTTGATATTTCACTAGTATGTTACTATGAATTGAAAACCTAATGGCTGAAAGCTTCAAATTTAAAAGCAGTATTTAAGAATTTCTAACAACCCTGCTGAAAATGGATGGATGGATAGATAGTTAAAGCTTTCATTGTACACAGTAAATATGACAATGCTACTGCAACCAATAGATAAATAAGTAACTGTTTTAATATTTTTTTAATGTTTTAATTGGTCTCTTTCGAAACAGCCACTGTGTACACAGCCTGTTATGCTTTCCTGCTTGACACTCCAAAAAATAAATACCAATGGATGCAAAATATTTTGTCTCGTATATAATATAATAGTCACACTCTCCAGGAGTATACAGTAGTTTTGCTGAGTTCCAATGGGTGGTGAATTAAAGTATGAAATCACAAATGCCATCTGAATATTAAATATTAAATACATGTATGCAGAATTTGGAAAATCTTGACAATATGATCATTAAGGTGAATTTCAACAGAATTCCAAGCTATGCTCAATATTCATGCAATACATTTAGGCTACAGGTGAAAAGTCAAAGATGTAAAAAATGTTTTGTGCAACATTGTATTGTAGTGGGTGGGACTTCCGTCTTACTGAAAGGGCCCGAATTTTGCACACTGCCTGTGTCTTCTAGGCTTTTCTCTAGGGGCTTTTGTTGTCCAAGTGCTTCTTACATAAACTGAACTCTAAACTGGATTGGTATGTAAAACTGTTATATTAGATTAACTGGAACACTGAAATGTGCAAATGTTTTTGTTTAAAACTATAAATTCTTAACTTCCATATTTTCTTCTTGTTAAATATTAGAGCATGTTTATGTAGGTATTGATAGATAGATAGATAGATAGATAGATAGATAGATAGATAGATAGATAGATAGATAGATAGATAGATAGATAGATAGATAGATAGATAGATAGATAGATAGATAGATAGATAGATAGATAGATAGAAACTTCTGTCTAGAGATGACACTGTTTAGTGGATGCAGTGGATTCTCCATAATTGATAGGAGCCTGCTGAGCGCCTGTCGCTCTGCCACGGATGTCAAACTGTCCAGCTCCATGCCTACAATAGAGCCTGCCTTCCTCACCAGTTTGTCCAGGCGTGAGGCGTCCTTCTTTATGCTGCCTCCCCAGCACACCACTGCGTAGAAGAGGGCACTCGCCACAACCGTCTGATAGAACATCTGCAGCATCTTATTGCAGATGTTGAAGGACGCCAGCCTTCTAAAGAAGTATAGCCGTCTCTGTCCTCTCTTGCACAGAGCATCAGTATTGGTAGTCCAGTCCAATTTATCATCCAGCTGCACTCCCAGGTATTTATAGGTCTGTACCCTCTGCACACAGTCTCCTCTGATGATCACGGGGTCCAGAAGGGGCCCGGGCATCCTAAAATCCACCACCAGCTCCTTGGTTTTGCTGGTGTTCAGGTGTAGGTGGTTTGAGTCGCACCATTTAACAAAGTCCTTGATGAGGTTCCTATACTCCTCCTCCTGCCCACTCCTGATGCAGCCCACGATAGCAGTGTCATCAGTGAACTTTTGCACGTGGCAGGACTCCGAGTTGTATTGGAAGTCCGATGTATATAGGCTGAACAGGACCGGAGAAAGTACAGTCCCCTGTGGCACTTCTGTGTTGCTGACCACAATGTCAGACCTGCAGTTCCCAAGACGCACATACTGAGGTCTGTTTGTAAGATAGTCCACAATCCATGCCACCAGGTATGAATCAACTCCCATCTCTGTCAGCTTGTCCCTAAGGAGCAGAGGTTATTGTTAAGTTTTGAAAGTGTTGTTAAAATATGTATTTATTTGTACATATTTTCTTTTGGGTATCTGGCTCTCCAGGCAGCTCTCCTGCATATGAAAAAGCCATCTCATCTTGGAAAAAGGAGAGTTGGAAGCATCAAATTGAACAATCCTGCCATCAGATCGAACAGACTTCATTATAGAAAACCCAGGGGGGCGTAGGCGGCCAGCAGGCCGAGGTCTCCAAGACTGTGACTATGTTTTTGACTTTCTCTTTTACAATTTTAATTTCATCCATTGTCGACTGGACATAGTTTATTATTTATTAAAGGACATTTTTGTTTAATCAGTTTCTACCTTGTTCTTTGTGTGTTTTAATAAATATGCATTTATATGTGTATCAGTTCTTTATTTAGAAATTAGTATAATCTATACTTTGTGAGCCACTAGGAGACGTACCACCACCCTAACCCAGACACAGACAGGCAGGAGACAAGTTTTGCCACACTCCACACGTTTATTTATAGTTTTTACCACAATACCAGTAAGCACAACGCAACACCACTAACACCATTCAGTCCCTTCTGCCGCCAGTCCTTCTCCCTCCACTCCTCTTCAGGCTTTGTCCTCTCCTCCCGACTCTGGCCACTTATGCAGTGAGGCGGCTCCTTTTTATAAGGCACCTGGAAGGACTCCAGGTGCCTAACGAGCTTCTTCCGGACACACTTCCAGGTGTGGTGGAAGCGTGACCAAATAAGGCCCTGGAAAGGTCCATGCACCCCCTGGCGGAGGCCACGGGTTCCAACAGGGTTGAGCCTCCATGCTCATAACCCGTGGCCCCTCTGAAAACCAAGGGGGCTGCCCTCTATTGGCCCGGGGAAGAAACTGTCCCGACAATCCGCCACAACTTGTATTTTAACTGAGAATTGTTCACAGCACTCTGCGCCTGAACTTAGTGAAGACCGCTAAACAAAAAATAAGTTTTATTGCATTACATTGTAAAGCCATCTTATTAATAGTGGAAACCATCATTTTGTGAAATGGTTGTTGCCACATTGTAGTCAACTTGGGAGTGCGCGGCTAGGACATCACAGGGCCAGGGCTGTAAAAGTCATGACGAAAACTCCTATTCATCCAAGTTTACAAAGAAATAACAAAAAGCTTGATGTATATTTAGTTAGTTAGTGTCCCTGGTAAAACAATCTCTACTCTATGTATTTTTGACAACGATTTAGGGTTTTGTCTTTTGGTTTGATGAGAGTGTATATTTGTCTTCCCAATTATGAATTTTGCTTGTCTTTTGGCTCACATTCTCTTATTTAAAAAACGATTCTGTTCTCTCTACTGTGGCAGAATGCATATATTGTATATTACACTGATAATTGTATGTACCTTTTGTAATATCCACCAAGAGAAATTGTTTGCAACTAAGCCTTGCAATGAAGTTCAAATAGGAAGTTTACACGACTGCCACACAGTCGGGACTTCCCATTAGAGAGCAACAGGGAGACCTTTAACCCTGCTGGCTATTTTGAAGAACAAGGTACCTGGGGTTACCTGCCGCATTAAACAGCAGTGTTGTCTCAAAAGTGAAGTAGCCCTTAGAACAGGGGTGTCTAACTCCAGGCCTGGAGGGCCACAGTGGCTACAGGTTTTCATTCTAACCCTTTTCCTAATCAGCTAGCAGTTTTTACTGCTAATTAACTCCTTTTTCCTTCATTTTAATTGCCCTGTTTTTAAGGATTCAGTCCTCTGAATTGATTTGTTTCTTCATTAAATGGCAGCCAAACAGAAATTAGACGTGAAATGAGCCAACAGATGACCAGCTAAACTGGGATTTCAAACCCCAACCAATTTCACACCAAACAGTCTCTTAATGAGAAGCTGATTCTTTCTGTTAATTAAGCCGTTATTTAATGGCTATTTAATGGCTTGTTGCTGCTCTCATTCTACCACAGCAGATATTTCCAAATTTGTTGATTTCTCTGCTTTTTATAAGAACACTGTCAAAATGTTTTGGTGACCTGAGAGACCAACCTTACTGAGACCTTCACCTTTCTTTATTTTCAGATATTGTGTGATGGGCACAGGTGAGCTGGTCATATGGTGGCTTGTTTGTCTCATTATTGTTTGGCTACTCATTTAGGAAAAAGAGACAACTAAGGGGCCTGAGTCAAGTTAATTAACACTAAAGCAAAAGAAGTTAATTAGCAGTAAAAACGGGTCACTAATGAAGAAGATGGTTAGAATGAAAACATGCAGCCACTGCGGCCCTCGAGGACTGGAGTTTGACACCTCTGCCTTAGAGTCACTAAAGGGAATTCTAGGCATACAGCCCCAGAGCGCTCTATTTTGCCTTGGAAGTAGTTCCTGGGCCTGCTCTAGGAATGCCCTCAACCTGGATTTATACAGTCAACCTTTTTCTACTGGTTGATTGAGCTTGGAGTCTAGCAATGAAGTAGAAATGAGTGCTCAACCATTAGAAGGAAAAAGGGCCTGAAGAAGCCAGAGGGAAAGGTACAGGGAGTGATGCAAATTAATGCTTGTTGCAGTACCTTCAGATGGGAATTACACAAGGCAGAGGTGTACATCATGTTTAGGCAGGACCAACAGGGCCAATCTGTATTTGTTTTCCTTGTTTTTTCTGTAGTGTATGTTACTCTTTGAGTTATCTCTTCCATACATGTTCTACTTTTTCATAAAACATTCATGCCATCTTGGTCCCCTTCTCCTCAAAGGATGGCTAGTCTTGCACAGCTCAACTGTTTCATACTGATAAATCACATTTCCAATTACCCTTCTATTTTCTAATTTTACTGTGTAGTTCAGGGTCATCTGGCAGTATGGGGGATGCTAATCAATTGCTTGACATCATCACTCACTCTCACTTTCACACTGTCTCATACTGGGCCAATTTAAAGCATCCAATTAATCTAACATCTGTGGAGTACCCAGGCCCACAATGATACAAGGAAAACATGCACATTCTATTCAAGATTCAATGTAGAAAGGAGCTGTGAGACAGCAATACTAACTGCCCAATTGCACTGCTCATCTCCAGGTGGTTTTTACATAAGGTAGAAAAGAGAGAACAGACAGTGATTTGAAAGAAATATGTTACATCAGGATGTGTCTTTTAAGTATGTGCTGTTTTAATCATCATAAATACAGTGCTGTATTCAACCTGCTGGAGAAATCCACATATTAATCCATTTTTTTAGAAAGGAGTGCAATGTGTACTAATTATTTTAACAGTGTGCTCAAATTAGCAAATTCATTTTTTTGGTAATCAGATTTTAATAATCCAAAACAGTACATGAAAGAAAACAGTGTGATCCATTTTTAAATTAAAAAGATAAAACAGAATAGCTCTCCACTAGTACCCAACCCATTCCAGACCTCCACAAGAGAGCAAGAAATTGGGGAAAAAACTGACCCATACAATCACAGGAAAAGGTATACCCCACAGTGGGGAACCGAGAAAAATAAAAACATACACACAAACAGGTCCCAATGTTAAGTTGTCATCGTGATACAGACCATCAGCCACCTGCTGGATGACAAATTGATATATTCTACAGAGTTGTCAAACAACAGCATATTAAAGAGAGACTTTTATTTCTGGCAAGAGAGAGCCATGCTTCTGGCAAAACCTATCGTAAAGTCACAAACAGCGTCCTTCAAAGCCGGCATGCAAGAAAAGCATCAGAAACTAAAACTGTAATAGACAACATATATGATCTGAAAGGAAATATCTAGGGAGAAAACCATTCAGGTTCTTAGGTATTTGGACAGTGACACAATTTTCATAATTTTGGCTCTGTGCATCACCACAATGGATTTTAAACAAAGAAATCAAAATGTGATTGAAGTACAATCTTTCAGTTTTAATTGAAAGGTTTAACAAAAATATTGTATGAGCTATTTAGAAAAGACAGACATTTTTATACATGGTCCCCCTATTTTCAGAAGCTCGAAAGTATTCAGACAGACTAACATAATCATAAATATAATGATCATTTTCAGTATTTGATTGAAAATTCTTTACAGTCAATGACTACGTGAAGTCTGGAACCCATAGCCATCTCCAATTGCCGGATTTCCACCCAAATGATACTTGCCAGAACTTTATTGCAGCCATCTTCAGTTGCTAGTTGTTTGTTGGACTTTCTGCCATCAGTTTTGTCTTCAGCAAGGGAAATGTATGTCCAATTGGTTTGAGGCCGGTTTATTAACTTGGCCATTGAAGAATATTCCACTGCTTTGCATTGAAAAGCACTTGGTTTGCATTCGCAGTGTGTTTCGGCTTATTGTCCATTTGTACCGTGAAGCATTGTCCTATCAGTTCTGCAGCATTTGGCTGAATCTGAGCAGATAGTATAGCCATATACATTTCAGAATTCATCCTGCTACTTCGGCCAACAGTCATATCATCAATAAACACCAGTGACTGACTTCCATTGGCAGCCATGCATGCCCATGCCATGACACTGAGTTCACCATATTTTACAAATGATGTGGTATTCATCAGATCATGAGCCATTCCTTCAAAGTCAAAGTCAAAGTGAACTTTATTGCCATCTCAGCCATATACAAGTATACAGATAGACAAAATTGTGAAGTTCAGGGTCCACAGAGTAACAACATGAATGCAAATAATAAATTAAAAATAGAATTAAAATTTAAATTTAAATTTAAAATTAAAACACAAACAAGACAAGACATTGTGCAAAGACAAGACAAAGAAGTAGCAGCAATATTGATGTGTAAGATATGTAATATAATAAATAAATAATAAATAATAGATAATACAGAAATTATTAGTGTATGATAATATTTGTTTAAGATATGTGTAAACAATGACAGGTCAGAATGTTTCACAGCAGAAAGATAACAAGAGTGTCAAAATACTTAAAGGTCAGTATGAGATTTTCAGTTCTTTTCTACCTGCACACTCGTCTTTGCAGGACAGTGGCTTGCATGTATAAAAGTTCTGTTTTTAGAGGTGGTTGAGGCCGTTTGGAAGGTTCCAGGGGGCAGCCTGGTGTTAAGGAGTCTAACAGCTTGGGGGTAAAAACTCTCCTGCAGTCTGGCAGATCTGGCTTTGATGCTGCAGTATCTTCTCTTGGATGGCAGAAGTGTGAAAAGTCCATGTGAGGGGTGTAAGGAGTCCTGCACAATGCTGCAGTCCTTGTGGACACTGCGTTTGTAAAATATGTCCTGTAGTGAAGGGAGAGGCACCCCAATAATGTTCTATGCTGTCTTCACTATCCTTTGCAGGCGCTTGCGGTTGGATATGTTGCAGTTGCCATACCAGACCATGATGCAGCTGGTCAGAACACTCTCAATGGTGCCTCTGTAGAACATGATGAGGATGGAAGGGGGAAGACTTGCTCGCTTCAGTCGCCTCAGGAAGTGTAGTCTCTGCTGGGCTTTCTTATTTAGTGATGAGGTGTTATGTGTCCACGTAAATTCCTCAGTTATGTGCACACCGAGGAACTTGGTACTCGTAACAGTCTCCACATCTAAACCGTTAATGCTGATTGGGATGTGAGCAGGATGTGATTTTCTTCCCTTCTCCATACTCTTCCCTTTCCAAAATTCTCATATATATATTGTAGCAGTTGAGGCTTTTATCCACCTCTTGAACCCTCAGGTACCACTCCAAACATCAGGTAAAAGTCCAAGACTTCTTTATTTTATAATAATTACGTGCACTAAGCACCCTCCACTCCACATTACACATATAATAATCAATAATCCAAAAACAAATACCAATCCTCCTCTCCCAGACATTTCGCCACCCTACCTCCCAGCTCAGCTCAATGTCTGGGCTTTCCCAGCGTCCTTTTATACCCCCTAACCCGGAAGTGGTTCCTGTCCAACAATCCACAAGTCCTCATTACTTCCGGGTCAGGGTAAAAGTCCTTCTATTCAACCTGGAAGCATGTCATTTCTCCTGTTCATGTGACCAGGACGTACTTCCAGGTTATAGGGCACATAACAGTCTGACAGCCTCCCTAGAGCGACTCCTGGTGGCCCCCATGGTATCCAGCAGGGCTGTGCATACAAACTACAAAGTCCATGAGGCCCTGCTGGAATTCAGGGAACTTCGGGAGAGCTCCACCTGGCGGCCTGGGGGTGAGGGCCGGAATATTTAGCCGGCCATCCACCACAATATATATATATTGATCTTAGTTTACTTTGTCCAAAGAAAAATTGCTCCAGAACTGAATAGGCTTTTAAAATGTTTTATGGCAAAGTCTAATCTGTCGTTCCTATGCTTGAGATTTCTCAGTAGTTTGTAGTAAACCCTCTCTCTTTACTTTCATGAAGTCTTCTCTTGATTGTAGACTTTGACAATGGCAGGTCTACCTCCTAGAGAGTGTTCTTGGTTTGGCTAAATGTTGTTGATGGATTCCTTTTCACCAAGATAGAATTCTGCAATCATCTACAACAGTTGTCTTCTGTAGTGTTCCAGACCTTCTGGAGTTGATGAACATATTTGTGTGTTCCTTCTTTTTAAGAAATGTACCATATGGTTGATTTGACCACTCCTCATGCTTCTGCTGACTCTCCAAAGGGTTTGTTTTGTTTTCTCAGCCTAATGATGGCCTGTTTTTACTTGTATGGGCAGCTCATAGGACCCCATATTGAATGTGACAGCTTCCAAATTAAACTTCCACACTTGGAATCAATTCCAGACTTTTTACCTGCTTAATAGTTAATGAAATCATGAGAGACCTGCTGACACCTGGCTATGGAACAGCTTGTTAGTCAAATGTTGATATACTTTTTAGCCCCTGGAAATGGGGGAAAGGGGTGGATGTGCATGCAGTAAAATGGCTGTCGTTCCTAAGTGACTCATATGATACTTTTGGTAAACCCCTTAAATTAAAGCTGAAAGTCTACACTTCAATCCTATAATGATTGCTTTATTTTGAATCCATTGTGTTGGTATACAGAGCCAAAAATTTGAAAATTGTCACTGCCCAAATACTTAGTGGCCTGACTGTAAGTGTAATCAGTTGAGGTTTAAATATTGGGAGGAGGGATTTCAAATGTGCAGTGTGAGTTGTTGCTGTGCACTCTAAGTGACTATTGACTGGGGTCAATATCCAGGTGGTAAATCCCTCATTAAGCTGTCCACAGGACCCTGAAGTAGTTTGTTTTATACAGTATGTGTTTGCATTTCAATAAATAGCAATTAAATTACGATTTAATGCATTTTTAGGTAGTAGCAACACAGCCACTAAGGTACAATGAAGCAAATTGTGACACATGGATGTTTTCTTTTTGCTTTTTTGGCCTTTGCCTCAATGCAAGCTGTGGCAAAAAGAAGTAAAATAAATAGAATTGGAACAGTGATCTGGGTGAACTTCATTAAAATAGATAAAAATACATTTATACAACATAGAGTATGCTGGTTTACATGTACAACAACACCAGGAAATATGCAACCTATGTTATATAACCAAATGAAAAATGAAAATAGTGTATAATTGAGTCTGGAACGGCAGTGGTTCCCAAAGTAAAACTGAGAAGTCTTTTATAACACAAATTCAACAGATGAAAAGAGTCAACCAAGATTTTAATTAGAAATTAATTTACTTAAGTATAATGTGGGGTGTACTGGCAAAGATGAACTAGCAATTAGTTTGATAAAGAGTTCCTGTAAGAATCCATGTTCCTACCAAGAATAATTTTATTGTTTTTCAAATTCAGAATTTGATTGATTAAGCATGGCACACAAGAGGACTTCTACTGAGATGGAGAATAAAAAGAGAATTACTTTGTTACTGTCAGCCTCCACTAGCAAATCGTAAAACTATGAACAGAGTCATCTGAGCCTATACCAAGTACTTTAGTACTGCATTACAGGAGAAAAAACACTCCACACTTCCAGGAGAAGTGCTGTGAGACTGCTTTGAAATACCACATAATAAGAAATCATTAGCAACAGCCTGGATTCCTGTAATATTGCAGTATCAATTCTGTTACACCATAGGGTAGCCAAAGATGCTCAATCTCTTCATAGTTAATCCAAGGTCCCAAATTTTTCAAGAAGCAACCAATAAATTAGCCATAGAGAGGATAAAGGGTAGAATAAGAGATATAAGACTGAAGAAAACAATTAGACAAAATACCTGAATTGACATCAATGTCCCAACTTTTGAGCTACACTGATGCCAAAAGCATCTCACAGGGCTTACCTCCCAAATCCCACCAAAAAAGGGCTGAGATTCAATAACCTCCCCACCATGCCTGCTGTGCCTGTATAAACAACCACAATAATCATAACAAGAAACAAGGTAGTACCTGAAGTTTGAAGAACATAATGTAGTACAAGCAGCAGACCAAACTGGACACAATATGCAAGTAATATTTTAGAAACAATATGTGGTAGGGCCTAATGACTGGTGTAGTACAATGGGGCAACCAATCTACACAGCACCTGACTCATGGAAGATGATTCACAGATGTTTCAGGTTTGGGATCACCCATAACCAAAAGTAAAAGAATAGAAAAAAGGTAATTCACTGTCTATCATAAAAGAGACAGGGAATTATCCAAGTCTCTCTTAGAACAGCTTGACATTCAGCATAGCTGAGAAATTTTAACATTGAAATCCCTCAGGCAGGATGAATTCCTGTAAGGAGAATACATTTTGCCGTAGCTGTCAACTATGATGAAAGATCAACTTTCAGAAACTGGATAGTTGTTTACATTCTGAGCATTCACCTGTATCCATAGAATATGAATGTTATTTCTGTAGGTACTCTCCTAGACTTTCTTTGACTTGGCAGTCAAGGATGCAACTTGGCCCTTACAATATCCTGATAATAAGCCCATTTTGTTCAGCTGCACTCCATCCTTTTCTGAGATCCTCCTTTCTTCTTTAACCTATTTCATGTCAAACTGGTGAATTCCAATGCTCTGCTGTATGGGGTCACGCAAAAAGATCAGGTCAGGTCAGGAAAGGTCAGCTATAAATGAAATTTCTTCACATTTTCAAAGCAAATATCCAGTGTCTGCAGCCTAAGGGCTAGTCTCCATATGGAGAACATTTTTAGAGTTCTTGAGACTTGTTGTGAGTTCTTCTTGATCAAACACCCACATCAGATATCAGTTTGTATGTAAGATGTTTATATGTCTTAATAGAGAAGTTTCAGGATATTGTCTTCAAAATAAAGCGATAAAAGCATTTGGCCCCAGAGACTATCCTGTTACATGTCCATCTACCACCAAGTGTGTGTCGTTTATAAGCAGTACCCCAGAAGTCTGGAGATGAAAAGAAGACAAGACAGGTCAAAAATTGTTGTGGGTGGGCACAGTGAAATATGCAAAATCCCCATCAAATATACTGTATAATAAATGTGTTTTTGAATGCTGTTTGTTGTTGTTTGCAGACTTATTTAATATTTGTTTTGTAATATAATGATTCTTCTAAACTACCTCTTCTTCTCGTAGAGTTCCTGCAGCTCTGCATTTTGAATAGTATGTCATACACTTATTGCATAAATGTACACACTGCGTGATGACTTTTTATTCTCAGTTGTACTAGTTTATTTAGGGATTAAGGTTAAAGGGTGAAAGAACACCACAGAAATATGAAGTTATTTGAGTGTGCGAGTTCCTGTCAGCTTCAGCTCAAATTACACATAATACTCCAAACATCCCAATTGCCACTGCAATTTCAGCCTAATCTCAGTTCGGGGTTTTCTGAACAGGAACGGATTGTTTACAGGCAATTTATCCAATCTCCATATGAATGAATATCTGCTTCCTGCATCTATGGTATTGCTCACAATTTATAATCAGTGTATAAGTAAATGTTACAGACCATTTTATGGACTGGGCTTGCAGTGTTTAATGATTAAATTATTTGTAAATTGTTGTGTGACAAAAATATGGTGTGAATAGAAAAGTCAGCTGTAGGCTCAGCTACAGAGTCAGCTGGTCTGGGATGCAGATGATTTCCATTGTGTTTTTTCATTGCGTCTATGCCACCTTGAAGATTTGTTTTCTGTACATATCTAATGCAAATCAACCTCATAGCATATAGTTTGTATTCCACATCAAATTTACTGCAATCATTTTTCATTATTTTGTCTGTGTGTTATAAAGCAATTTTTATTCTTCATCACAACTTAACATTTTTAGCCGAAACTAATGCTTTTTACATTCTCTATCACTTTATTCTAAAACCTGAAAGTAGGACACAATGGAAAAGTTTTTTTTAACTGCTTGTCATAAACCTGCATTATGTAGGACACAAGCATTTTATTAGGGTACAAATCTTCCGGTTACATTTATTTGCTCTTCAGATCACTGCACACCACATTTCTTTATAAGTGCGCTGAGATGATTTTTCCAGTCCATTTACAATGCCTATGTGCCTTTTTAAGGAACAATATGCTGAAATATAGAGTATATTATAGATATACATATGTATATAAACTACAGTACACATAAGTATAGAAATGTAAATATCTATATATAAAATACACATTATTAACTGGTATTAATGGTTAGTGTGTTGGGGCAACTTTATCAGTTAAACACATGCTGTCTTGCTTAGTTGCTATGTATGAGTGTACTAGCATTTTGCAAGTATAAAAGCGTAATTACCATTCTTTGGTAGTATGGTAGTTATATGTTGTCATTTTTTGATAATCTTATCAGATTTTGCTTAACAGTTCACCTACAATTTCTACTGTTTTGGACCTTTATTATAGACTGTGATAGAAACTGGGCTGTCAGCGAGCCCCAAACCCCACACACAAAGAGTCAAAAAATGGAAGGTTTATTATCCAAAATTACTTCCAATGTTGCAAAACACAAGCATAAATAATAGATTCTCTCTTCTCACAATACTTTCCTTTTTCTCACCACCGCACTGCCCTCTTCCAGTTGAGTGTTGCTCCACGTCCTCTCGCTCCGACTTGCCTGGATAAGGGAGTGCAGTCCCTTTTATTAAGGACTCAGGAGTACTTCCAGTGCCAGGGCCACTGCCCGATGGAAGTATTTCCGGGTCATATGGAAGTCCTGTATTTTAGGGAACACATCTCCCTGCAGCGCCCCCCATGAGGCACCCACGGACCTCAGCAGAGCTGTGTTGCTGGACTACAACTCCCTGCATTCCCTGCTGGTTCCTGAATGAGCGCCAATACAGAGGGCTGCTGCCATCTAGCACCTGGGTGGAATAAACATCTTCCAGGGACAGTCCTTCCCTGTCTTCTTCTGTCATGGCCAGGGAAAGTATAAAGTCCATGTCAGGTCGGGACGAGTGTACATTTATTCAGAGCCTCCCATCCGGTTAAGGGATCTTATGGACTCCTGGCCGGGCTACTCATCCATCTTGAGTGCCTCCTGCGACACATATTGTGATTACATTTGTGACTTTGCAAAAATGTATTTAATTTAAAGGACAAATTACCTTGCAAATAACATATTACAATACCTTACTATTTATAATTACACTTGCTGATCTCAAGTTAAAGTCAGTAATTCACACCAAGTATATACTGATGCAGGAATTCCTAATCTTTTCAAAGTAACAATATGATTTGAGAATCTAGTGAAAGCAATGTCTTCTATTCATACAATGATACTGCAGTGGTGCTGACTCTTACATCAGGTGCGGATGACATCAGTGCAGTGTGAGCTGACATTCCATATTCTCAGCAGCTGCAGTACCAGCAGCAGGGGATCACCATTCTAATGTGGCTAAATTAAGTAAACACTCTAAGGATAGCAAGCTACCTAAGTGAGTAATGAAATAAGAAATAAAATCATTAGGTTAGCTCTGGCAAGCACCATTGTTTTCAGAAACAGGACAAGTAGAAGACCTACAGTTCAACTCAGCAAAGCACAGTGGAGACCCATAATGGACTTGCTGGACTTGTCTGGGGAGTTGTTTGAGAGTTACAAGGCTAAGACCTAAAATCTGGTATGGCAGATGCAGCATCAATGCAGGAAGGAAGACAGCTAGACAGCGAGTCCCCTACTCCTACAGCTTTACCACTTTGGACAGCCTTCTCCACCTTTTAAGGTCCATTGGCCTGGTTGTGCAGCTGCCAGCAGTGCTTCAGAAAAGAAAGTGGAAAAAGTGTAGCAGATCATGTTGCCAGTGATCCCAAGTGTGCAGTATGTGGTGAAGCTGGTGGGTGGCAAAGAGGAGTCATATCGGAGTGTCTTCAGCACTCAACATCTCTGTTGTACCATCTGAGAACACAGCTCTCAGGACTGCTGCTGTGGAAGTGAAGACCACCCCACTGTTTTGAAGAGTTTGTGCGCCATTGCAAGGAGTCAGAAGTGGTTGTTGGGATGGTTGACCTCTTGAACGAAAGTCTGTGTAACATCACCTGGGGATAACATCATTTCTGAGTCACCAGCAGTGTGAGCTGACATTCCATATTCAATTAAGCAGCTTCAGTGAAAGCTACAGGGGAACCTACAAAACAGGTACTGTAAGCATGCCAAATGTTACATGATCTCCATTCTAGTGCAGATAAGCAAGCCATCCTTCAAGGGATAGCAAGTCTCCCTAAAAGAGTTTTGTAAAGAGCATGGATCCATTGGGTTGTTGCTGTAGACCAGGGGTCCTCAATCACAGTCCTGGAGGGCCGCAGTGGCTGCAGGTTTTTGTTCCAACCCGGTGGCTTAATTAGAAAGCAATTCTTGCCAATAATTTAATTTCTTGGCTTGTTGGTGCTTTAACTCTGCTATGTCAGGCCATTCTCATTTCCTCAATTTTCTTCCCCTTTTTAAGGATATCATCCAAATGATTTGAAGGCTAAAATGGAGGAGTACTTCTCAGTCCTTCACTTATTTCTCTTCACTTTCCGTCCAAGTATTTAATTAAACCCAATACTGCATGATAAATACACACAGGTGTAAATGGTGAAATGCTGGTCTCTTGTCATTTGCATGTTATTGCTAATTAGGAGCAATTAAAAACCAATAATACAGCTGTTTAAGACTAAAATAAGCAATAAGGGCTCAAAATCTTAACGAGTGAGACAACTAAAGTGAAGCAGAAGTGTCACTTGAGCAATAAGTGCTTCTTATTAAGCAACTGGGTTGGAGCAAAAACCTGCAGCCACTGCGGCCCTCCAGGACCGTGATTGAGGACCCCTGCTGTAGACCATCATGCAACACTACAATACATAAGGGTGCAAAATGAAGGATCTCATGTTGTGCTTCAGTGTAGATGAGTATGCTCCTCATCTTCATCTTATAACCAACCTCCATCATTCAATCTTCTACAGTATATAGATTATTCCCAATTATCCAAAAGGCAAAACATGCCTTCAAAAATTTTGAGCCATCAGTATCTGCTTCAGAAGGATTTTGCAATGACTAAAGTATTGTCACTTACATTCCCTTGGGAGATGGCTTAAGGGCTCTGGTGAAGGTAGCTACCCACTGAACCAGGGGTTGGCGCTGTGTCCTAATGTCTTCTCTCTTCCTTTTTCAGCAGAATGGAAGACTGACAGCCCTTCCACCACTGACGTCAGTTATGCTGTCCGCCTTCCTGGACCAAAAAGATGTTATCAGCATCTTTGTAAAAGAAGCCTTTATTTTTCATTTGTTTTCAATATATAGGGTCTGTTCTGCAGTGGGTTGGCACCCTGCCCGGGATTGGTTCCTGCTTTGTGCCCTGTGTTGGCTGGGATTGGCTCCAGCAGACCCCCGTGACCCTGTGTTCGGATTCAGCGGGTTGGATAATGGATGGATGGATATAGGATCACGGACATGCCGCAAACCTCTTTATGAGTTTTTTCCTTTCTTAGACTGTAAATGGCGTATTACAAGTTGGTCATCTCAAAATAAGCTCTTATAGCTGAATAACATCTTCTAAACTAATTTTTTAATTTGCAGGTGATTCTTATAGTGTGGGATACTGTAATGCACACTTGTAGGAAATATATTGTTAATTCTTAACACAGGCATTTTGCTTCAGCATATTTAAGTGAATTATTTTTAAGTTATTAAATGTTGGTTATGATAATACAATTATGATTTTTATGTTAAATAACATAAACATCCAGACCGGCACAATGATTCTGTGGTTGGCACTGCTGCCTCATGCCTCCAGTAGACTAAGCTGGAATCCAGTTTAGGCAGAGTCTACATGTTCTTCATGGGTCTGCAAGGGGTTTTCTCCTGTCTTTCCTGATTAATTACCAGTCTGGTGAGTTAGTGAGTGTGGTATTTAATTGTGTCTTGGCACATCACAACCCTGCAATGAAATGAAAGGCTTTGGAAAAAGGATGGATATCTGGTATTACAGCAGTATTTCTTTATCATTAATTACAAAAATGGTACTGCCACTGTATGGACAGACATTTGTACAATCCGCAGAGCCCGCTTGTGTGGGAAAAATAAATCATGCAAAATTTGAAGACCCATCTGCCATCATTCAGACTAAACTGATGTAACTTAATGCTAATCTTACTTTCACTGAAATTTTATTAAAATTACTTTGGGGTGGTTTAGCCCCATAGCAGAGACTCACAACCCTCACCACTCCAATCAGAGCACTGGCAAGATATTGAGTGTTAGATGCTATTATTGAATGGAACTCTTTAGGAAAACACATTCTTGACTCAGATATCTGACAGTTCAGTGAAAACATCTGGCTATGGGATTCGAGCTGGCCTGGGCTCAATTTTATGTTTCTGAAAACCAACGGTGTCACACCCATTCAGGCTGAAAGGGTTTGTGTTCATCAATGTTGGAGGAAAGACATAACCTTCCAGTAAAACTATTCTATTATTACTTGTAAAACACAGCTTTATCAAGTCTAATCCCGTATTTTTGCTATTTCTGATAAAAGAACACTGCAGTTACAATTAAATGCACCAAGGGATGGACTTGGGTGAATGTTAAACCTATTGTTTCAAAAACTGACAGAGAGAAGCCACCTTAGCAAATCTGAAGTACATTAAAGATGTTTTCTTTACGCTTACTAATCGATAACAAATTTTGTCTCTATATCTAATACAAAAACTATTTTATGATGTAGACTTGTATATAATATTGATATGTTCCATGACATATATGTCGAGAATAATGTATCCTAGGAATGTCTAGAGTGTTGCTGTGCTTACAGATGTGCCTTCTTTAATTTTTCTAGTATATAATGGCCCTCCTGAAACCTGACACATATTGATCTATACTCAGAAAGCAAAATGATGGAGGGCTACTGTAGACTAAAAATAATATAAAATATACATTACAGCATGCAATATTATGGTGACCGGACAAATGAATTTTAACAAGTGACATGGCACAGCTTGTGCATAATACTGTATATTTTATCTATGTCTCTTTATAATATTCACAGGACCAACAAAATGCATAAACATTATAATTAACAGAAAAACACATAACAATGTTGCAAAGTCTATCATTTCTATAAGGCAGTAACAATAGCCCCGTATCACATTCAGCCTCTTTTAGACTGCCTTGCACACTTTCTCATCGAAAATCTTGTATATCTTATTAGAGGAACTCTTATAGCCTCATGAATACTGAAGCTAGATGCAGCAATTCAATGATTTAATGTACATTTCAGTTTAATTTATTGTCATTATAGCTAGCAGTAAAATAAAAAGGGTTTATTTTAGTCACACTGGTCTAGATACATGAGGGACAATACTGTACATGGTAGAACAACAGAGGAGTCAAATAACTGAAGAGAACAATGACCATTAAGAATGAATAACTGATATAAACATCCAACACATATCACTGAGCCACAAGTGCAAGTAAATGAGTGTGCAGGTGATTGGTCACCTGCCGGTCAGATGACTGTATAAGAGTTAACAGTTTAATGGTCTGAGATGAAAACTGCCTAAGAATTTGGTGATACAACCTTACAGCAATATGTTCATGCTGTATTTGCACATTTTTCTCTCATTTTCTCAAAGGTAAAAATAAGTTTAGCAATCTTTTCTTTCCATCCCATGATGCCTTACTGTAATACTGTGTAGGCTGCTGCTCTGTGCCAGTTTGCCCTTTGTTACACCCCACTAAATCAAAAAATGAAAAGTTAAAAAGAGATGCAGACTTTTAATGTGTTCATTTGAAAAGGCAAAAAATTCTTCAGTCAGAGCCTCAAAGGAATAATGCTGTTCTGATTGCCAGCTTTATTTTTCAAAGATACCTTGAAAATAATACTTGATATATGCTTCATTCCATGGTGGAAACTGGCCATAGCATTAGCAATGTGGTATATTTTTTCTTTTTCATATTTTACAGAGTAATCCCTTTAAAACTAAATTGGTCTGAAATATTTACGCAGCTGTGGCACAGTGGTGCAGTGTTGGTATTGTTGCCGTATAACACGGAAGCTGGGGCTCAAGTCCCAGGTGCTCCCTGTTCAAAATTTCCATGTTCTTCCCATGCCCGGTCCACATGGGTTTTTTGCTGTGTACACCAGTTTTCCCCCACAGTCCAAAGGCTTGCAGATTAGGTGGACTGGTGATCCTAAACTGACCCCTGCAATGGGCTGACACCCTTTTCCTAGATTGTTCCTACCTTGTGCCCAGCTTCCCTGTGACTCTGCTCTGAATATGTACAGTAGGTTTGGAAAATGGATGGATTGATCGATGGCATTGTCGTTGAGTCATTTCACTGATTTTTTTCTTTTTGCTCACTTGGGATTTCTCCAGGTTTCAAGACTATTAAATAGATTAAATTGTCTATGTGAGGACAAGACATTTCTCTAAAGAACTACATTTCCACAATTATTAATCATCTATCTTTAGCAAATAAAATAAGGTAGTTTGTGCCATTATAGAAAACGTTTTTTAGCAAATTTGTTATCATTTGTAGTGCATATATTCCCCTTATTCAGTTAATTACTAGAAGCCGTAAACCAGCATTGGTAACCACTGTGCCACTCTCAAATAATTAAATCTATCTATCTATCTATCTATCTATCTATCTATCTATCTATCTATCTATCTATCTATCTATCTATCTATCTATCTATCTATCTATCTATCTATCTATCTATCTATCTATCTATCTATCTATCTATCTATCTATCTATCTATCTTACAATTAAATATCTACAGTATGTAGCAGTAAAGCAATATGTGTTACATTCCAACTTGAAGTAAACAAAAATAAGCAATGTGGTCCACCATCATGGCCTAGGTCAGTTTTTCTCAAACCACTGGAAGTTGGTGGTGAGTTGTGATCTGCCATTGTATGTATTGGTGGTGGGCTGCTGCTGTGAGCAGTCATGCTCGATCCCCCTTCCACTCTGATGATTGTACAAAGACACTGGTATATGGAAAAAATGGGCTATGACACCAAAAAACTGTGAAACGCTGGTCTAGTTGGAAAGTGCCTTTTGATAATGCAATTGTATTTTTTACACTCGCTACTATAACTTTATAATGTATAATGTGATAAAATGAGAGGGCATCTAGGAGAATTCATAAATGCACCATTGTGAATAGACTGGGAATCAAACTGTATCTCTGGAAGTATGAGGAAACAGTGCCAAACACCCACGCTACCATGCCACCCAAAATAAATACATGAATAGCTAAAGTACAGTAGAATACTTGCCCAGTCAAATAAAACAATTGCTGTAGTGATCCGTCAAATTTAACAGTATGCAGGATAGAATCTGGGTAGCTGGAGATGCATATACACAATAGTTCAGAACATTCATCAAAGCTAACAATCAGCAAACATAAGAAAAGAACAGTTTTCCTGGTAGCAGAATATAAAACTGTTAAATATGACATAACCCTAGTATGACGGTTGAGAAAGACGGCATTACATTTACTAGACCATGTGCTTCTTTTCATAAGGTAGTTGTAATGTTTTTTGTTTTTTTTATTACCTGCAATCTGTAAGTCGGTAGGGACATTCACCTATTTGTTGAAGTTATTTGCTTGTCAGTGCTGCAAGAATGCTTCTTGTATTATGACACACTACTGGTAAACAGAAAAATAAAATGGGTGTGAGGTACTGTATAAAGTAGGCGCCTTTCGATGACTTTTAAATTCCAATTCATTTTTGTAATAAAAATCTTGTTGCAGATATGTTTACTTGGAGTCATAAGGTCTAACTACCTAGCTGAGCAGGAATACTGCACTGTCAGTTGTGAAATCATAGTTACAGATGCTTTTTATTAGGGGCCACAAGGCCCTCCTAGATAGTCGAGGGGCAACATGATGCTGTCAGCTTTCAAAAACTTTGAAAATCAGAGCATCTGTGTTCAGTGAATAAAAAAAAAGTGGAACTTTTATATTTATTTTTTGAAAAAACAAATCAAAATGTAAACACGGGTATTGCTGTATCTTTAACCTATGAGACATTCTGCTGTGATTGGAATATGTGGTTTTCATAAAAGAAATACAATATGCCAAAGCCCTCATGCAATTGCTTTTTTCTACATACTGCATTCTACTAGAGACTAGTAAAAAATACTTAGAGGCCATTCAGGTCTTTGTGTCTAATCCATTTGCTTTCTTTTTTCATCTCCTGTGAAAAATCAGATGAATTGAGTTTTAGTGTTTCCAATACAGATTTATCTTTTCATGTGTAATACAGTACATTCCTTTGCACATATAACATTAACATGAAAAGAAAGTGGCAGGAAGCTTCATCCAGCTTGCAGAATGTAAGCAAGTGTGCCTCTTGATACGTATATTCACTAGTGTTTGCTAGAAAATTATTTCATTTGCTTGACGCAGTCAAAGTAAAGGATTGTGTGTAATTTTAAGTCTGGTAATGTTCTAAATGTGTTACTTCACAACCTAATCTGTACAATTACCTTGCAAAGCTTTCTGAGGTAGGATGCTGTAACGCCCCCCTAACAAATGGTAGATAAAGTGCATGGCAGACTTGGCATAATCATTGTGACACAAACACATCTCTTTACAAATTCATCAAATGCAAAAACTCCTAGCAGGTCTGAAAACCAAGCAACAGCTGACTTTGCATTTAACAGCAGCACTAAATCTGTTGCTGCTGACCTACCACCACACATTGCGGTCTTATTGTCACCAGAAGGAGAGACAAGACCATCATCAATGGCCCCTGCAGCACTGACTAACACAAAGAGATCCAAACTTTTTATAGACCCAATAACTAGAATGCAGTTAATGTTTCTGTAGATTGTGAAAAGAGCTAGAAACATAAAGTGAATAACTTATCACATAGTAAAATCCACACCATGTTTTAGGTAAGGCTAGAAGAAACTCTTTATTCTATTATATCAATATACAGGCGTATTCATATAGATTATAACTGGTTATGCATGTAAAATAATACAGAAAAATATATGAACAAATACATAAAAAATTATTTTCTTCGCACATCCACAAACTATATATAATTGTATTGTGACTTCTCCAGCCCCATAAAACCTTAACACAAGGATAGGAGGACTGCCAAATCAATTGAAAAAACAGCTGATATTACAAGATAATAACTTTTAAAATTTCATACAATAAAAATGAACCACAGTCTCATGTGAGAATTTCTCATACAAAGGGAAAAACATATACAATGCATTAAGTGTCAGTAATATGTATACTATACTGTGAATGGTACAAATCAAAAGTAAACAAGAATCCACACTTAAAACCCCTGCAACCTCATATAATGAAAGTTAAATAGAAAGTGACTGACATTCAATTACAATTTTGAATACCACTCAAAACTGACCAGTAGAAGGAAGCACATCCTGGTTTAAAAGCATAAATAATTAAAATCTAAAGAAACAGCAGCCAACTACACCCTCTCCACTCCAATGTTTGAGCAAAGGCCACGACATTCGCTTTAAATCCCGTTTCGGTCAATCGATTTCGGACACTACTCCAGGGAACTCACTGCCTCTTACAATAAATGCTGCCTTTTTAAAAAAAAATGCCAGAATGAACATCACCTAAGATCAACAATTTCTGCTGCATTGTTACCTGCGTCCAGACTTCCTACTTAACAAGTAGACTAGCAGGACCTCAGTTATTCCCTATCACAAATAGAAATGGCTAGACTACATTGTGAGATGAAGCTTGTGTTTTCTTTTGCACGGCTCCAGGCTGGGCAGAAACAAGTAGTAATTCTACATCACTACAGCAGATGGACGCTCTTTCCATAGAGAGAGAATTTCAAAATTGGTGCAGTACCACTTCAAAATTCAGTTTGCCTGAGAAATTGTCAGTTCAAAAGGATGGTGTATGAATACTCAATGGGTTAGAGCAAAATAAGCAGCATGGTTGTTGGTAAATCCAGCTCCGACAGGCATAGACATATTTTCAAATTGCGTTTTTTTTGGGATTCTGGATCTATGAGGCATCCATGCTTACAAAAATGTTATTCTGCCTCATTGTGTTATGAATTGTCAGTTTACAAAGCTCAAAAAGATGGTAGGCCCGCATTTGAACTTGTACTTCCACACAGGGCACACTTGCCAGCACAGATCACCCTGCCCTCAAACTTGAGAAGCAGGCTTCACGGCCTGCACATGCCAAAAAGGATCAGACTGAAAAAAATATCGCAATAGAAGAAGAAGGAAACCATTAAATCCCTTGTTCCAAAATATAAAATAGTTTACATACTGTATTTTGCTAACATAAATATCTCAAAGGAAAAACATTAATTAGCAGGAAAAGATTTCATAAATCTAAGGCCTCGTCCACACATACCTGGATATTTTTTAAAACAGGAGTTTTCCTCCTTCACTTTAAAAAAATCCCGTCCACACATGCACCATTTTTTTAAAAATCTTTGTGCACATGAAAACACAAAAATCTGCTGTCAAGAGAATGAAACGGGCATAGATAACAAGGGGTATGTCATTTAGATTATGTCCCTCACACTGTTTTTTTCAAATGTGTGTTCAGCATGGAATTTGCAAAAATATGGGCGTCATGCACACTACCTGGCCATTTCACTAAGACGTCAACAAATGAACCTCCCTTCTCTGTTCAAATAATCCATGGAGTTTGTGGCTGGCTGCTTTTTTTCTACATGAGTCCCAGTGAAACAACTATTACAAGTTCCTCTACTTTGGACCCAGTGACAGGTAACTGCAGATACACAGGGCCCAAGTGGACTGTAATTACTTCACACATTCGCCTTACTATTTTAGAAACCGCCTGTCTTGACAACCCAAAGACAATTGCCTTCTTGGTAATTGTGTAATTACCCCTCGTCTGCTAAATAGTAGAGTGTGCAGGTGACTTTTTTGATAACACTGACAGGCAATCTCAATACAATTGTCTTTCCTTCAACATGCAGGCAAAACAGCTCACTCAAAGACAACACGGAACAATGGAAATTCTCTTCAGCAACATCCACTTTTTTCTCAAAGTTGACCCACCAACTAGAGGTCTGTGTCATCGGGATGTTCGATGTTACAGTGACCTCCGTAGTGCATTCTGACATCTCTCTTGCTCAATATAGTGATAAATTTGCCTCATGTAAACAAAAGAGATAATGTCGCATACACTGATGTCAATCAAAGAAGATACCGGTGCACACTCTGATGTTACAAGCCAAAACTCTTATTTTCCCTGTCTTCACATAAACATGGAAGACAGAGTTTCTAAACATCTTCACCCTGGAAGGAGTTTTTCAAATCTCCCTTTTCAGGAACTTAACAGTTTGCGTGTGGACAAAAGGCCAAAACGTATATAAATAGCTATATTTTTAAAAAGACGTGTGGACAGGGTCTTAAAAACCTTAAAGTCAAACAAAGCAAAACCAAATCAGTCCACAATCCAAACAGAGAGCAGAAAGTCAAAAAAACAGAAAATTGTAAACCTTGAACTTAAAAGATCTACAAAACTAAAACAAATGGGAGATCTACGGCCAGCTTATGGGTAGCTAGTCATTTAAATACTGAAGGGGTAGTCCCACAGCTGCAGCATCAGAGGCTTTACCACCTTGGGCTTGGTATTGAGAGAACAGGGTGGGCAAAAAAAAGGAGAAATATAGACAATAATATAACATTAATAAAGAAAATGGGAAAAAATTAAGAAAATAAACATTAACCATGATTAATAACAATAATAAAATATTTCAAAAACAATAAAAAGATTAAATAAAAAGAAAGCATACTTGAGCAAATACAACACCCTGAACCAGCCTCAGTAAAACACAATAGGTAGAGCACAGGGACTGCACTGATGACCTCATCTCAAGTGAACAATTCTTCTCTTATCTGTTACCTTTATTTCCAGCCTGTTGAGCAGCTTGCTATTTAGTCTGATCCCTCTGCTCAGATGTAAGAGATTAAATGATCTTTCAGATAAAAACATCTTGAAGGAACATGTGAATGTGCTCCATTTAAGAGGATAAGCCAGGGTTGCATCACTACTATCTAGTTTTATTTCTACATACAGAAAAGATACATCAGGTTCAGTTTTTGTTCTCTATGTGATACTTTGGAAAATCTGTGCTTGCTTTTCACTTTGTATAATAATACTACACCAGATTTAATGCATGCTACACTCTTAAAAATCCTGATTCTTTAATGGCATGGTTCTTTGCTTGGTTGTGTGGTTCCTCATAGAGCCTTTGCTTGGCAAAGCAACCTTTCATTGTGAGATGTGTTCTTTGCCGATGAAGTTGGTTCTATGTGCTTTGAAAAACTTTCTAATATGTAGAAAACTAAAACCTCTAATGTATGGTTGAATACCTAGCAGGACACTAACAGATTAAGAAAACCTGAACTTAGCCTGTGTTAACATGTGCTGTAAGAGCTCACTTAAGATCATGTTTTATTGGGATTTCGCAAATCTCTTACCTTCTATCCATGGTTATTTACTGTATGGAGCCTGTTATGAATCAAAATAAAGAAATGTTCTTTCTGAAACATTCATGTGGATGAGTCTTCTGCGAACCAAAAAATGGTTCCCCCATGGCATCGCTCTGAAGAACCACTCTGGCACGGTTATTTTTAAGAGTGTAGGTTGTACCTGATAGCAAAATAAAGCGAGCAAATGTTGAAATGTCCAAAACGTCCAACTATGCTCATACTTGTTTGGACAGACCTAAGTGGTCTCATGCTTGGAGTGGGATAATTTAAGGACACACAGGTTTTCTTAGACATTTTTATTAACTTCAGTTAGGAATGTGGCTTGTTAGTGCAGGGGTTAGTGTTGCTGCCTCACAGCACCTTGGGCCAAGGCTCAAATTCTGGCTTCTTAAATTTTGTCTACATTTATGTGTGTTTTCTCCATCTTCACCAGTTTCCTCCCATACACCAAGGACAGGTTTCATCCATCCATCTATCCATTGTTTTGTACTTACCAAATAACAATTATAAGCCAGACCAGTTGTTGGAGTCTGTGGTAGCAGCAAGACATGAACCAACCCTGATTAGCACATCAAATCATTACAGAATACCTCAACCCACAAATCCACACACTCCAACAAGGCCAATCAACTGAACATGTCTAACCCTTGAATATGGGAGGAAACGCAAGGAGAACATGCTTCCTCTACTCATGGAATAGCTGGGTTGTGATTCAAACCCTGATGTTTAAATGTTCATTCCTGGCACTTCCTATGACCACATAATGAATAAATTGTATTCAAGACAATGTATGGATTAAACATCTATGAGACTTGCCTATGCTGTACAATACTCTGTAACAATTATTGGGAGGACTACAATGCTAAATACACGTGTTTAACTTCTCAAAAAACAATATATTACTTTACTTCCAAAATAATAACATAACAAAGTATAGTATACCATTCAGAATTTTGCCTAAAATATTGGAACAACATTAATAAGATATACTGCACCATTTTGTGATATCAAGGATTTACTTTTGCCTGCTTCACACTAAATCCAAGGATTTAGCAAACACTTCCTACCCCACCATTTCATCACCTTTCTTTAGCATTGTTTTGTCCTGGTTCCCTCTGCTTAGTGTAATGTTCCATACAACAACAAATTACAAGGTGTCACATTCATATAGGGTTCTACCACAAATAGTCCACAAGTGCTAAACTCTTTTAGTTTAACATCAGACACACTCATGCACTCGCCTATACTCACTCACTTACTGGTCTTTGGAGGTTTGGGATGGCCAAAAGAAATGCTGTTTTAAACTCATTTTAAAAGCAGAGACACTTTGGCTCAACAACAATAGGCTAGTATCACTGAAATATGACTGAGAAATCATAAGGATAAATTCTCTTACATTACTTGTGAAGTGGTAAGCCTGGTAAGTCATTGATAATAACGTTAAAGTTGCACCATGTTTTGGTTGCCTGTTTTCAAGTGAGTCTCTGTGACCTTCACTGCTCCTTGAGGCTGCAAAACAAACAAAAAAACTGTAAGCATATTAAACAAAAATGAGCGACTCACTCCCTCTAGTGGTCAAAAGCTGTGATTGAAACAAAAATCCCATTATCTCAATTGACTCTATTCAAGATACAAGATGCATTTTCTTTAATTGACAACCAAAGCACTTGGCTTTGTCCACATTTGAGGATTTTTCCTAATAAAAAATAAAAGTGTTTACTGGGACAAAGTAGTAGCAGACCGATTTACAAGCAATTATTAAAGAAAGATTTTCTGGGAAAAGCTGATTACATGCCACCTTATAACTGATTTCTGATGTTTGAGATGAAAGCTGAGTTCTTTATTTTGAGCACTGGTACATACAGTACTGCAGAGTCGCAGAGTGAACTTTGGTGCCAATAGTCTTTGAACTGTTATGGAAATATTCCCCATTACATCAAAAATTAGAATCCACTGCTGGTATTCATGTGGCTTTTTGACCTTTGCACCACATCACTTAGTGAGAGGGAAAAAATAAGAGGGAAGACCTTTGGTTCTTGGTGAAATGCTTTCATGAGCGCCAAAAATGATGAAGGTCAATTGTTCAGTTGTTCAGACTCTGAGAAGCAGCCAGCTAATCTCGGCTTCATCTCGTTAGCCACAAATAGTGCTCTTCCTTTTTGAAATATGCATGTGTGCAAAATGTAGGTCGAGAAATACCCTTTACCGCTCTCTAAGAATACTTTGCTGTTATTATGCTTCTTTTATCCCCCGTTCCACCCCCACTCCTCACCATCAAGAAGGGATAATGTGGACCTACTGGCTTCGTTTCCCTCCACTTTTCTGTCATTTTCTCCATCACAGAATAATGGAGGCTGTTCAGTCTGTAATCTGAGAGTTTATGCAAACAGAGTGCTGCTCCTCATTTTCTGTGTCTCACAGAGTTCTTAAAAGCCAAAAGAGGAAAACAAAGAAAAGTTTGAACTTGCAGAAGATTAATACCACAGCACTCTCTGCAGATTTTATAGGGCATTCTTTGTTTAACACTGGACTGAATTTCTCTCTTTTCCTTACTCCTTTCATGCTACTTGAGTTTGGACTTTATCCTCTTATACAGTTACATATATGGTACACTTGGCATTTCAATCCACAGCTCCACTGCCCCTTGCTCCCCACACTCTGTTACATGCAAAGATGTAGCATTTCTCTATTTTATCATTTAAAAAAAGAACATATATCAAAAATAAGATAACCCGCTGGGCATCATCATTCTTCTTTGTTCTTCTTTGTTCCTTTTTGTTCCTAAGTGACCTCCTAATTTATTCTTTAGCAAACTAACAACAACAATTACATAGTAAAGAAGAGTCACCAAAAAGTTCAACTGGATCCTTTGAAGTTTGTGACCAACAGTTTTCCTTTTGTTTTACTTTACAGTGCTTTTCTGTTTGCTTGTTAAAATGACATTTCCTGGCAAACAACATAACTTATTGATTCTGTCAGAGAGAACGCCATGTAATTTTTCATCTGTTCCTAATTTTAATTTTTATTCAGTAGTTTTTTTGCTTGCTGACCTTAACCTTGGGTAATTCACTTGGGTGTCTTCTTGGTGAATCAGAAAATGGGAATTACCTAAAAAAAAAAAAAAATAAAAGCATCATGGAATTATAGTTGATTAAATAAACTATATATATTCTTTAGTAGTACAACTTATTTTTTTGTATAGCGCTCGTCTCTGAGTGCAGTAACAGAGCACTATGAATATTTCTCAGTTAAAATATTAATTGTAGATATTATTAATTACTAATTAAAGAAATGATACACATATACATGCAGATTTCTTAAAACACACAGAAAATAAGTTAGAAATCGATTAAACATAAGTGTTAACCAGCAATATCTGTCCATTAATTAATTGAGTACTAAGGCTTGTTGACAACGATGGGGATTATTAAAACCGTAAAAGAGAAAGTCGAAAACAAAGTCACAGTTTTAGAGACCCTGGCCAATTGGCCGCCTAACCCCTCCTGGGTTTTCAATAATGAAGTCTGTATTTGCCTTCCAGTCTACTTACAGGATATTTCCATCTGATGATTCCTCCTCTTCTTCTTTCGGCTGCTCCTATTAGGGGTTGCCAGACCGGATCATCCTGTTCCATATCTTCCTGTCCTCTACATCTTGCTCTGTTTTTTCCATATGACGATTCCAATGCTCTGTTTTCTAAGATAACTTTTCCATATGCAAAAGAAAAGCCTGACATTAGAGAAATGATGCCAAGTGCCACAATCAAATATCAAGAAGAAAGAGCAGGCGGGTCAGTAACAGTTTAAAATATTTTGATACTTATACTTCTGTATAAATGGCTAACAAACAGAAATGCAGTATGCATAGCTAATCAGCAGCTCTACGCAGGGTATGCTAGACAAAATTAGTGATTCTTCAGCATGGATTTAAAGACTGACGGGGTAAACAAAATAGTACTGTCACTTATTAATTATTCATTTTAAAAGCAAGAATATTTTATTGAAGTCCTGTCTTTTTTGCTGGGCATTTAAACAACAAGCACACTGTACTTATTTGCTTAATATAAGCTGGGCCAAAGCAGTTCTTCATAGTGATGTCATAGGGTAACCATTTCTGTTTCTCAAAAGAACCAACTACATGAGAGATTAAGAAAGACCCTTTAGTTTTTTGGATCTGTATCAGTCTCCATAAATAGTAAATAAATGTATGATAACAGATTTATGAAATACCAATGGATTCCTGATTTTAAAGGACTCTAGCTGCATGTAATTCCTTGGGTTAAGTTCAGGTTTTCTTGATCTGTGAGTATCCTTCTATGTTGCCTACTATACATTAAAGAGTTCTGTTTTGTCCATATAATACAACCCCTTCCAAAGCTCAAAGAACCCTTCTCAACATGTAAATGTTTCTTGGTCCAGCAATGGTTCTACAAGGAACCATACAACCTAGAAAAGTGTCATTACAGAACCATTATTTTTAAGTGTAGTTATCTCTTCCTAAATAAAACAGGTACCTGGTTTTACTGCTAAAGCAACACAACAAGTCCTTGCATATACTGAAAAAAATGATTATGCAAACATTACAAAATTAAAAAAACTTGGATTTGATCTGCTTTTATTTAGCAGAAAATTCTGTCAATGGGTAAACAAAATTTACTTGACATTTATTAAAATAAACTAAATAATGTTAAATACAAATTTCTTGATAAGTCTGTTTAATGGCTTGATATGAAAACTTTATACTTGCCTAAATGTCATTTTTTGCAGTGGCAGCATTTACAAATTCAGTTTTCTCTGTAATATAAAGTAAATTTGACTGTTGGAATCACTGGCTATCTTATTGCTTATTTTTAAAATATAATTGTGCACAAAAGACAAGGATACATGAAAAGAGTAAAGGGTTGCAGGATCAGAAACCCATTTTAATAGGATTGAGGGCAAAGATGGAAGTTCTATCAATTAATCAAACAAAAAAAACAGTACTGCTAGCACAGAGAAATGATTTCCACCCCTACAGATCTATGAATGATGCTGATGTCCTATGTTGTGTTGTAAATCAAAAAAGGGGAAAAGAGTAAGGGAGTGGGTAACTCTTAAATCCTTCCCTGGTGTACCATTAAAATCATTCCCTGAAAATGACGCACATGACATATGCCAGAATATATTATAAACAGTGCAGGAGAAGTTTTTAAGCAATTTGGAGAATCTCTTCAAGGCAGGAAATGCTAACTTGTCCTCCTATTCCTAATGACATTGTAATGTCATAGCAAATGGTGGAAATCGCTGAAAAATAAAAAGTATATTATGAAATAATATGAATTATACTTTGAAGAATTTGAAGAAAGTGCGTAAATCCTGTTGAATATATACCTCACACAATATGCTTTTTATTCTTTGTTTTACTTTCTCATATAGATAGTACAGAGAAAGTATAGGAATCATGAAAAAATTCAACCTTAAGATTTTGATGAAACTTGACTTCCTGAGTTCAAAAATTTTTTGAAATCATGTTTGTCTGTGTGTAAACACAGTAACTCGAAAATGCTTTGACCTAGGTCAATGAGATTTTGTACACCAGCTTTATATCAAAATTAAGGAATCCTAGCAACTTTTGGGCCACTTCCGGTTACTTTAACTGAATACTTTTCCAAATTTTCAAGCAAACTATGGTTATAATTACAGATAGATGATTCAAATTTTGTATAGATATTTATAATGATAAAAAGAAAACAGATATGAAACTTTACTCAACCAGAAGTAGTATTTTATTTAAACAACCATTCAAATTTTTTGTATCATGGAAATATAAATGTGTACATGATATTAAAAACTGTATTTAATATAACGCATATTCATTCAACAGCTATTAATTTTATTTTAATTTATACAACTTAACAATAACGTGTAAACATTGAACATGCCATTTAAATATAAACAATTTATGGGAATAATGAGCTGCTACATGTTCCTGGTGATACAATTAATTTTATGATACTTTTTTTACTTCCGCCATCATCATAATTAAATGTAGCTAAATGCAGTTTTACCTATTACATATTACCTATTTATTGTAACAAACATTACAGTATATAATACTAACATTTTTTCTATGTTTTTACGTGACTGTAATTCTTTTTACTTTGCACGTAATCTAGGTAATGCATATGTAATCATGAAAAAAATTCCACCATTGTTTTCGACCTCCCTAAGTACGAAAATATCATTTTATTATAAAGTTTGATTATAAATAGAAATAAATGATTGTATGTCAATATTATCAATTAGTTATGATGAGAAACAAAGAGATCAATTTGAGAAATATTTCGCAAATGGAAGTGGTTCTGATGACCTTTTCCTCTATCTAAGTATACGAGAAAGTCGAGGGGCAAACACTCCTGATTTTTTTACAACATAAAATTTATCTTAAAGCTACAAGAGGTCAAGCTCAGTTTCTGGATTGGTCACTGTCTCTGTGGTGTTCGTGCATTTCTGTGTGGGTTTCCCACTCATTACGCATTCCAAAGACAAGTTGTTTAGATTGACTGACAGCAGTAACCTGGTGTAATGAATTATGGGTGTATATTTGAACATGTCCAGCTTTGCATTAATGTCTCATCTGCAAATGGTTTCAGACTGTATTTGACATGCTCTGACTCCCTATACCAGAATCAGAAAATGCATTACTGAGTGGTCATTTGGCCTTGGAACCTTTTCTCCAGCATTAGCTAAAACAAATGAACTTGATGGACTGAATGGACTTCTCTTGTTTTTCAAATTTCTTTTGTTCAGTGTTTCATCTCACTGGCTGGTGTTTTTTTTTTCTTCTGTCCTCTCTTTCCATCTGACCACAGCTTTGGACTTGTTTTTTATAATCATTGGAAACTTAAAAAATAAATTTAGCACTGTAATCCATATTTAAGGACTCTGATTTATCTATTACTTGTTTATCTGTGTTATGTAAGTTCTAATTTATTATGTTTAGTGTTTTATTTAGTTATTCATTCATATACTTATTTAGTTCTAATTTATTATTTTTACTTTTACTTGTAAATTTTTTTGAATATCTTGTAAAGCACTTTATGATACATGTTTTGTATGAAATTGTGATATACAAACAAATATGGTTGATGTTACAGGTTGGATCAGATGGCGCTGATGAATGCACAATCATTTGTTAATTTGTTATAGTTATACAAAATACATTAATAAATGATATTCACATATTATCCAGGGTGATACACTCTCTCCACTTTTCATTATACCTCACTTTTTTTCTTAATACAAAATACTCTTCTTTTCAAATTCAGATGAATCCATGTAGACTTGATCACATGATTTAATACCCCCACCCCCACCCAACCCCAAAGCATTGTTTAATTCTATTGTAAATTGCATTGCTGATTTAAAAGAGAATGTCTTTTTATACATATTTGTTTTGATTAAAGTAATGTCTTCTGAGTTTATATGCCATTACAAATAATTCAATTGTGACCATGAACAAGAACGGCATTCCCACCAGTTAATCTCATTCTGTCAATTAGAAATGTTCATAATGGCTCAACAAATAATGTTCTTCGTCAGTAATGACAACAATACAGTTACTGTTTCTGGAACCAAAATCCATCTTGGATAATTGACATTTATTTTATTTGAACAGCAGGGTGCCTAGGAGCAACAAGAGAGAAACATACGGATAAATACTATGTGTGAAGATAATGCGTGCCTGCTGAATGCATCAATGTGTTTAGAGCTTATAAGAAATGCCTGTGGGAGTGTAAAGCTGCAATGTGTCTCCTTTAAAATCAAATTAATCTAATAAAAAGTTGTGAGATTTTTTTGCTATATTATCTTGTGTTGAATCTCAAGATAGTTAAAAGAAGCTAACACGTGCTCTAGCATTGAGCAAATAGGTTTTCCGAGTCAATTAACTGTCAACCACATTCAGTAAAATATGTGAGCATCTGGATAATAAAGTTTGTAATCTAATTGAATTTTTAATGAATTGATTAAAACATCTAATGTGTGGCACAGATCTTTTCACTGGTTTATACAATAAACTCGAACAAGTACTTGTAAAAACTGCACTATGCTAGATCATAGGTGAAAGACTTGAGTAATTTCTGGTCTCTCTCTGCAATTCCTGTGAATAAAGTTGTACACATTTAAACAAATGATCACAGCTGTAATACATGCTTAATTAATGGTTCAAATGTAAAGGATGTTGCTTCAGCACTATTTATTATTATTACTGTTGTCAATTATATATATATTTGCTCTAAATTATTTTTGAGTTCAAAATTTAAATAGAACAGTATCAAAACACTACATTGGTCTCTGCTGTTTTCATGATTTTACAGGTAATAAATCAGGGACCTTGCTTTTATCCAATAATGAACCTAGGAATGAGCTATTTTAGTGCATGACATCTACTCTCATCTGCTCTCTTACCTTCTCTACTGCTTTTGTCTGGTAAAAGTTACAGAAGAAATTTGCTCAGAGTAGACCCAACTTCCCTTTTCCTAGACAATGTCTCCAATTCCACCTGGGTTATTAAAAGTGCACCCAGAAAATGTAATCTCTTCAGTGTTTCCTCAGTATTTTTCAAGACTTATGCATCATACCATGCAAGGTTCACCTCCCATGGGAGTTAAACACCATTCTCACTACTTGCCCAGACTACTTCCCTCAGTTTCTTTCAGTTCTGCTCAGAGATCCTCACAGGGTGTTGAGATCCTCAATCTGCCACAACTAACGAGCTCAGAAACCCTACATGGAGCCTCCTCCTCAACACATACACCAGTAATCCTATTCTTTCAGTTACTAACGAAATGTTGTGTGCTCAGCAAGGACAGGGAATTACAATGACCAATACTTTAAGAGATTTATTAAAGACTTTAGTCTTGACTTCAACAATGCTATCTGGTATGTTTGTAATATCACCACCACATCAGTTTGTTAAGCAGTCTTATGATGAGTCACCAGTTCTCTATAGGATCAATTTAAAAACACCAGTCAGTCTACCCTGCACCCTTTTGGGATGTGGAAGTAAAACCAATGTACCAGAAAAAGCTCAGGGATAACAAACAAACTTTGCACAGGCGGTGATCAGGCCAGAAAAATTCAACACATTGTCCTGAAACTAGGACACTGCAGTGTCAACCATTGCACAGTAATGGCATCTTGAAATTTATTTTACAGAGGTGATTTTTCAAGCGGTATGCCCAGCTTGGTCAAAGCTGCTGGTAGGTTTTTATGTGAAATACTGGGCAAAATTTCAAAACTCTTGACACTAGAAAAACAAGGTGTTACATGGAAAAAAGAAAAACAAGTTATTACTCTTACATGTAGTTATCAAGGAAGCTAAAAAGAAGGAAAGCTGGTTAGTTCCATTCCTTTACTATTTTTTTCTGTTTTGCATCCATATTTCTGCATAACTTCTTCAGCCTTCCTTACAATCTTTTCTCCCTTTCAGGATTCGAAAGCTAGCTCAATTGAGAGAGGAAACATTTGTTGCATATATGAATTGGCCTAAAAACTATTTAGACTATTCAGCTTTCTTAAAAGACTCTCTCCAACTGACTCAATAGTTCCACTGGGGGACTTTGGTACTCATTTGTTAAATGACAGAAACATCTGAAGGGCAAGACTGAAAGGAACAGGCTGCCTATTTTCAATCAGGGTAAATATTATTGGATTGTAATGATATTCATCAGCTACTTGTTACAAATACCATGTTTTCTTATAAATGAACGTAGATCCAAAGAACTCTGGACAAACATCAATGGATGACTTTGCAGATGCTCATCAGATCTGAGGTCCTATGTTCTAGTCATGATTTGGCTGAAATGAATATTAAGACCATGTGAAAAAAGTGAAATCTTCCACTCCACCATAACCAAGATAGTTTTTGAAAAACAGTAGCTTTAAGTCGTTGCTGCCTATCATAGCAGCAATGCAGGAACCATTTGGCACAATCAAACGTTAGTGGGTCTCCAGACTTGAATGAGTAGCACTGATTGGCCAAAATGGCAGCAATTTTATTACTGGTAAAAGGTCTGATTTGGGGGTTGGGTAGGTTGGATAATTTGAAAAGCTATTGACAATGATTTTTAGGTTCCTTGAATAAAGTTGGTACAAGCCATCTGAAAATCTGGGAAGGACATTGTGATGTGGACTCCATATTGGAATTTGAACAGAGGGCCAAAGCTTTGAACTTGCATGGATATCCAAGTAGTGGTTTAGGCCAAATAAACCATGGTATAGTTTGGAAGATGAAATGAGTATCAGTGGTATAAGAGACATGCCAGAATACATGGCATTAATTTCAATCTGTTTAAAGTTGTTGTAACATTTATTCATATTACATCTTGCCTTCTATTCTTTCAATGATTTTGATGGACAGGGTAGCATAGCCAAGCACTGGAACAGTCTTCACTTTGGGGACCAGTGAGTTGCATATGTTGCTAAATTTCCCCTTTGGGACAAATAAAGTACTGTCTATCTATCTACTGGGGGACATATCAATCAATCAATCGTTTATTTATAAAGCACTTTAAAACAACAGAGTTGAGGCTAAAGTGCTGTATAAAGACATAACCAGCAATATAAAAGTAATGACAAAAACAAACACAAAAATTAAAACAGCACAAGGGAGGACAATCAACTCTCAATGTGAATTAAAAGGCTAACAGTAAAAATGAGCTTTGAGATGAGATTTAAACATCAATAATGATGGAGCCATCCTAATATTTAAAGATAATTTGTTCCATAATTTTGGAGTGAGGAGAGAAAACGCCCAGTTGCCTCTAAGTTTTAGTCTGACCCTTTGTGTTTCCAGCAAGATCTGGTTGGCAGATCTCAGAGACCTAGCAGAAATAAAGGGGCAAATCAGGTCAGATAAACAGCCAGGGGCCAGACCTTTTAAAATGTTAAAAGTTATTGTAGGAATTTTATTATCAATCCAGTACTTAATAGGAAATCAATGTAATAGTATTGGGGTAATATCATTAGACCCAGTTAAAAGACAGGCAACTGTATTCTGAACCAATTGGAGGTGGGAGAGAGAGGCCTGACTAACCCCAAAATAAAGGACATTACAATAGTCATGATGTGATGAAATAAAAGCATGTATGACTTTCTCAAAATCTTCAAAAGATTAAAAAGCCGTTACCTGGGAAAGGAGTCTCAGCTGGAAGAAACTAGACTTAATAACCGAATTAATATGCCCATCCATTTTAAAATCCCCATCCATGATTACTGCAAAGTTCTTAACTGACATCTTCACAAAAGGTTCCAATAAGCCAAGACTACAAGGAGGAACGTCGAAAGTCTCCCTTGAACGAAATATAAGAACCTCTGTTTTACTCTTATTAAAATTTAAGACATTTATGGCCATCCATGCTTTAATGTCCACAATCTAACAACAGTTTTACATGATTATTATTTTTGTGGTTTAGAGGCAAATAAATGTGTATATTGCATAGCAGTGAAATAAAATGCCATGTTTTCTTAAAGTGGAGCCTAAAGGGAGACTATATAAAGAAAAGAGGAGAGGACCCAAAATTAAACCTTGAGGAATGCCACAAACAAATGATAATAAGGACGACGTACAATCTTCAATGCTAACAGAGAAACTTCTATTCCACAGGTATGAATTGAACCAGTTTGGTGCAGAGCTCTTAAGCCCAACATAATGCTCCTAACGAGAGATCAATATGGTATGATCAACCATATCAAAGGCTGCTGTTAAGTCTAAAAGATCAAGAATTGCAGAATCACCAGAGTCGGTAATTAAAAGAAGATCATTAAAAACCTTTAAAAGGTACTATGCAGGGCTTTAAAGCCCGACTGAAGTGGTTTAAGGATGCAGTGCATACTCAAAACAGATTGTAGCTGTAAAAAATCCAATTTTTCTAAAAGTTTTGAGAGAAATGTGGCATACACTGGATACTTCAATGGGTGGTGAACTATAGCTCCTGGTCCTGAAGTGAACCCTTCCCACCCTATGCCATGGTTTCTGGCATCCAGCCCCTGATCTTCAAGAGCCAAGCCCCTCCTTCCTCCTGTTACGTGTTCTGACAGGAATGGACTACTCACAAAACACTGCAGAGCCGTAGACCTCCCAAGTCTTTCACTGTCCAAAACTGCATGGGGAGAGGTAACTCCTGCTATTCAAATAGTAGCAATAAGCTAATAATAATTGCTAAAGGTAGCAACACCCCTGGGAAATCCTAGAAAAAGTACTGTATATCTCTAAAATGGACTAGGAGCACCAGTGAATTCCCTAACATTTGATAGAGACATTTAAAGTTACCATATATAGAATCATCAGAAAACTAAACAGAATATGAGATTAAATGAGAGAAAAGCAACAGAAGGGGCTGCATTTTACACATGGCTACCTAATAGTCACTTATTTAAATTAAGTAATTGCAAATTTATTTAGATTAGTGATATTTTAAAATATAAACCTAATGAGAAGTGGTAGAGGCAATTTAGAATTTTACCTCATATAAAAGGGAAAAATGTAAAGAGTATTTAATATATATCCAGGCATACAGTATGCTTCACTTGATGTTAACTATGCCTTTTACTTACTAATATGCAATTCATCTAGAATGTGTCTGTGTTAGGCTATCTATTTGTCAATATTCACTGTCTGTATTTTTAAGCAGCATTTCATTCCTTGACCTTAACTAATATTACCTGACAAGTCTATCTCCCTTGGTATTTTACTGTTAACTTTTGCTGAAACATATTGTAGGTGAAGTAGGGTTGCATTTCTTTACCGTTAGAAGTACTACCTATAAATGTAAAAAAAAATTGAGTCCCATGAGCATTTTACCGAGTTCATTTTTTTACAATTCCATCTTCAAGTCCCACAACTATAGACTTTTAATTCCAGGCATTCTGCTGGATGTTTAACAAGGCTGTATTCTGCATCACATACATAACACAACCTTTGCAGATATGTTTCTTAAATGTGGAATATATATTTCAGTTATGAGTCGACTTTTTCAAATTCTTTTTCAAGATATAGTTATTTTACTGTCATTTTGTCAGCTCATTTACTTCTAACAGTGTAATGTTGCTCAGCCGGAGCCATAAACAGCTTTTTGGGAAGGAGTCTACTAAAGGAACATAGATAAAGTAAAATTAAAAATAATTTTATATAAAAATAATACTGGTAATAGCAGTAATTGGTAAAACTAGCTCCTTCATAAATGTAAATGCTACAAAATCTACAGTGAACAACTGCCATTCTTAGAGACGATTTGATAATACCCTGACTAACCACAAAGTGCTCAGGAAAAAAGGTTCAAAGGCTTAAGATTCCATGACAAATACATATAGCCTGAAGGTGCTGGTGTAACCCAGAGACATAACACAAGTCAGAGTACAACTTGAAAAGTCAAAGATACCATATCATAGAAACAGCACATGCAGCAACAGCTCGCTACTGGGTTCCCATCAGTCCTTTATATAGTCCTTGACCCGGAAGTGCTTCTGTCCCTGTGATTCCCCAGCACTTCCGGGTCAGATGGAGACTTGTATTTTCTTCAGCTTGGAAGTACTTCTGTCCTTCTGTCCCAATGACTTGGGATTACTTCTGGGCTATATTCAAAACAGAAGTCCTCGTGTCTCCCTGCAGCGTCCCCTGGCAGCACCCACGGTACCCATCAGGGCTGTGAAGCCGAACTCCATCTCCCGTAGTGCCCTGCGGCCATCTAGAGTCCTGGGGGTTTTGGCCGGGTTGAACTGCCGACCATCCATCACACAAGTTATAAAAAAATGTAAACATTTGAAATCAATAAAAAAGCAAAAAATAGATAAATGATAGTGGGAATTGAAACAGCACCAACCATCTAATAATAGTAAAAGTGTTTTCTCAGTTTTCAGCATTGTCTGGTGTCATGCATGCACGTCACAGGATCATATTCTGGACTCATGTGAGGTAAGTGATACCACCACGGTGCGAGTGAGGGTGCTGTCCCTATCAATGTCATCTTTTCTTTCACCTGTAGTGGCAATTAGACGCCCAGTGCAGGCAACTGACCCATCCGCTGCTGATCAGATGCCTATAAAAGCCTGGATGCTCCAGAGAAAGATGCCTCAATCTGGGCCTGAACTACACAGGGGATGGAGTTCCCGATCCACTCTACCGAGCTGTTGTAACCTGTTTCTATTGTATGCACCAGTTTTGTGCCATCGATCGCCTGTTTTCTTTAATAAAAATTAATTTGGGATTAAACAAGGTGACCTGGCTGGCACCCCAACACGTCCTTGAAGTATATGAGTATCATTCCACCCATCCATACCGGGTTTTTCCCTGGTAAATGCTAGTCTTCAAGTCTTACTTCAGGTGGATGATGAGCCACATCATAGTGAGGACATCTGGATTCATCTGGAAGGCATTAGGATAAATGCCTTATTTTAGGAGTGTGCCATTCACCTCTCAATGCAGGCTATTATTTCAATGCATATCTATTTAATAATATTAAAAATGCAAATTTACTGGGGGATATTATAGTCATGGGGGACTTTAACTACCTAAATATTAACTGGGCTGGCCTTGGAAATAGAACTATTCAAGAGCAGGAATTTATAGATGTAATCAATGTCTGCTTTTTAACACAATATGTTAAAGTACCAACAATGGAGGAAGCCTGTCTAGATTTAGCTTTTGTAATAACCAGAACACAATTGAGGGTGTTGAATTAAGTGAACCGCTATGGTCAAGTGACCAAATTTTAATACTATTTTCACTGTTTTGGCAGAGCACAGATGAAAATACCAAAACTCTTAAGTTTAACTTTCATAGGGCAAATTTTAAACAAACTCTAAATGAGTGAATTAGGATGAGTGTTTAAGTATGGAACAGTTTTAAAAAAATTTTACATGTTATGCAGGACAGGCACATCCTGAAATTTCCAATTAATAGGACACATAAAAAACTCAGCAGTGGGTTAATAAGGAGTTGAAAAAGGAGCTGCAAATCAGTCGTAAAAGCCATATAAGAGTGATAACTCCAATGCAAATTGTAGGGCATATGAGACCATGAGGACATCCATTAAGAATGATATTAAATAGGCTGAAATCAAACAAATCACCACGACAAATATTTAAAATATTTATTTATTTATTTTATAATATTTATCCTAAAGGTCTTAAGGTGGTTAGCATATATATATATATATATATATATATATATATATATATATAATATATATATATATATATCTATACAGTATATATATATATATATATATATATATATATATATATATATATATATATATATATATATATATATGCAAATCCTTGACACATATTTTTAGCAAGTGAATGCGCACTGGAGAAATTCCAAAAGACTAAAAAATGGCAAAAAATATCCTGTTACATATAAAGGCAGATCCAAGAATCTATAGCTTAAGCTTAACAGTCAAAGTCAGGAGTCAGTGGGCGACAATCAACACAAGGAGTAGAAAAAGAGAAAGAATATTCACTTGCTTTGTAACTGTGGTTTGATAAATTGTGTACACTTGGTGAGGACTTTTGGTGTAATGAAGTTCTGTATTTGAACGAGCAGAATTTCTGAACCAATTTGACACCCAAACAACAACAGGAGCTCGAAACAGTCGTCTTGTCGGTGCATGAGAGACCTGGAAGGACCTCTCTGATATTGTTCATGATATGATTATGGAACAGGTGTAGTTGTCTGAGAATGCCCTTACTGCCTCCTGAAAGCGAAATGTGCAGAAATGGACCTTGAGGTCAAACAAATGCTGGACCTTAGTGTGACTGAGGAAAGTTTTATTCCTGGTCCAGCTATATCATATTGGTCCCAAAGCTGGATGGGAGTTGGCACTTTTGCAATGACTTCCACTTACTTAACCAAGTCTCCCAATTTGATGAACAACAGGCATGGACAAACTTCTTGAACAGCTTGGTAAAGCTCAATACTTGACCATGCCTGACATGATGAAAGGGTACTTCAAATTCCTTTAACTCAGGGGTGGGCAGCCTTAGTCCTGGAGGGCTGCAGTTCCAATCCAGTTTCTTAATGAGAAGTCAATTATTGTTGATGAAGCACTCATTGCTCAAGTAACATTTTGATGCTACATTTTAGTAGTCTCACTTGCTAAGTTTCCCCAACCTTAATTGCTTTTTTCAGTCTTAAACAGCTGCATACACTGTTTTTAATGGTTCCTTACTAGCAATAAGATGCAAATTATAAATATTAAGCAGTTGTCCATATAGCTTGCTTCCACGTACACAAGTGTGGATTCAAATTATTTGGATGATATCCTTGGAATGTAAAAAAAATCTACAATATAAGAGCCTAACATTGCAAACTAACAAGCCATAAAATTAAATAAGATCTGAGATTGGCAAGGATTGGTTTCTAATTAAGCAACTGGGTTGGAATGAAAACCTGCAGCCACTACAGCCCTCCAGGACAAAAGTTGCCCTCCCCTGCTTTAACAGATCCACTAAGGAAAAGCCTGCATTTAGCATCCATAGTGGTCACTGGAAGTATCACCTCCTCCCATTCAGATTGCATGGGGCCTCAGTGACTTTCCAGCATCTGTTGGATAGAGTGCTATGTCCCCGCAAATCTTACAGTGTTGACAAAGAAAAAGAAGCGGGCTCCTAACTTGGTGGTATGGGATACTAAAATAGAAGCCACATTCTGCAACTTAAAACAGGCCCTTATGTCTGCACCTATTTTGTCTGCTCCTGAGTATTCTGTCCCTATAAATATCTAGACCAATGCTTTGGACACAGGTCCCAGCACCGCGCTGAGCTAAATTGTGGATGGTGGAACATGAAGTCTTGGAGATCGAATGGGCTATTAGCCAACAGAAGTACTAACTGCTTGGCTGTGAGTTCACTTTAGTTACAGGCCATACCCCCCTCCAGTTGATGGCTTTGCATAATGAGTGAAATTCATGTGTCACCTGGTGATGGACCTTCAGTCTTACAGAGATACCAGTGTCAACATCAAACTTTTAATAATAATAATAATAATATCCAAAAAAACATTTATAGGGGATGTTATAGGACTAAAGGAGTTTAATTACCCGGACATTAAGTGAGAACGTTCTACAAAAAGTGAGGCTGTCAAAGACATGTTTAAAAGCTAATTATGTACTATACAGGACAGGTTTCTTTTAAAATATAGAAGCATTAAATAATTTAAAACAAGGATGCAGTGTATGAAGAAGGAGCTGAGAAAAACTGCAAAAGAAAAAGTAGCTGTATAATGCATACCAGATAGATACTGTACCTCCAGCACAAACTATTATTACCACATAAAAGCAATGAGTAATAAGGATATTATGAAAGTTAAAATGTATTTAGAGCAGAATATTTCAGAAAATGAAAAAGCTGTTCAGAAGAGGTTATTTTAATATTTTAGACGTGAAATAACCGTGACGATGAAGTGAAGTGTACTGGGAACAGTAAAAGGAAAATAAAATATACTTTCAGTATTTTTCTCAGGTTTTCACAATTGGGGATCCTGGTAACCTCCCATCAACTACAGGGTTTATGATCGAGGTACTGAGCAATCTGGGAATTAAAGAGACAGAAGTGTTACTAGGATAAAAATATCTAAATCAAATGAATCACTGCGACCAAATAGTATTCATCCTAGAGTGCTTAAAAATGTATTGTACACGTCTAAGCAATTAAACTGCCTTTTTTAATAAACTACTGCGCACTGGAGAAACTACTTGAAAGGTGGGACGCTATCAATTGTTGGTGCAAAAAGGCAAATATATACAGTATGTATCATGTGCATTTAAGAAAACTTCAAACAACATCTATAAAGCACAGTATGTTAGTGACAGTCATCATGGGTTTAGATAAATTTATAATGAAGTGACAAAAGGGGCACATACTTGACGTTTAAAAGGCTGTTGATAATATACTACGCGAGAGACTTGTGAAACTAAAAGAAGGGCATTTCAAGAATGCAAACTGCCTGAAACACTGAAAGTAAACAGTTATGGTGTAAGGCACTTTTGAGATTTGAGTCCTGGGATGATTGCTCTTTTTCATTTATGTCAAAGGTATTGATAAAAATATAAATAAGTTGGTTAGGTTTGCAGATGAAAATAAACTAGATGGAGTCATGAATAACTTAGAGTAGCAGAATCATTATAGATGGAAATGGACAGAATTCAGACTTGGACAGATAATGTAAATAAATGTAACCATAAAGTGCTACACATAGGAATTAAAAGCATTAAATTTGATTACACAAATTTTAGGGTTTGAAACTTTAAAAGTACACCCTACATGCACAGCTTGAGAATCATAGTTGATTTGTCACACATCCAACAGAAGCAATTAAGAAAGATAAAAGGATGTTGGGTTACAGTGTCAAGTACAAATCTGGAGAAGTTTTCCTTAGGCTATAAAATTCAAAAGTGAGGCCTCATCTGGATTGTGTGTAGTTTTGGTCTTCATATTACAAAAAAGACACAGAAGTGTTAGAGAAGATCCAGAGAAGAGCAACTCAACTTTTTTCAAGATTTAAGGATATGAGCTACAGGGAAAGATTGAAGGAGCTAAATGTTTTTGGTTATAAGAAGAAGAGGCTAATGCTAAATGTTCAAAACTATTAAAGGAATTAGAAAAGTGGATGCCAACTGTTACTTTAAAATGAGTTCTTCATCTAGCACATAGGGACACAAATTGAAGCTGGTTAAGATAATGTTTTGCACAAATGTTAGGACATGTTTTTTCACACAAGAAAGAGGTGTAATAAGTTATGAAGTAGTGTGAAAGATAATAGTACTTTAGGAACCTTGGTGATATGTTGTGGAAATTAGTTGAATAGAGATTAATAAGCTGTAATCAACCAAATGACCTATTTTTATCAAAATTGTTGTGATTTTTTAACCACATTGTCATACAACCTCATGTTGCCTTCAGAAGAGCCTGGATTTTGGTTCATGCTGATAATGTGAAGTTTATGCAGATTTTTCTGTCACTTTCTCATGTTATACATCTCCAGTTCCAACTTAGTCAAACATGCTTTATTGGATTGAAATCTTGAGACTGTGCCAGCTTTTGGAGTAAACTCAAGTCACTTTCCTGCTTTTGGAACCAACTTGAGATGTTGTGTGCTTTGTGATATAGAGCATTATTCTGCTGAAAGTGTCTTTTTTTAAACAGTACATAATCAACAAGAAAACATGGATACTAGTAACACTCATTTGTTATCACGTGACCAGTTATGTTCCAAGAAAATATTTCCCACGCCACCAGACTTTATCATTGACAATATAGAGGATGACTCCTGGGATCAATGTTGTTTATACCAAACTCTAACCATCTTATTTTAATTTCTTATTTTGTCTTTTATTTTTCTTTTCTTTTCTTCATTATGTAAAGCACTTTGAGCTACTTTTTTGTATGAAAATGTGCTATAGAAATAAATGTTGTTGTTGTTGTTTTTGTTATCTTCTTGTTACTCCAGATTGGTCAGGTCAAGGGACTTTCTTCTTGTATAAAATTAAAATAGAGGGTTCTGTGGTGTTTAAAACACTTTAAGACTTGCAATCTCACTCTTTATTCATAAATTTAGAACAGGGGTTAGAAGAATGGAAGAAAACAGTTCTCTGTGTCTCGGCAAACACATTGGCAGCTTCTCAGAACATCAAACACACTCTGTCTCTGGCCAGAGATGTGCAGTAGAAGTCTGGAATGTCCTGTTCAACCAAGGAAGAGTTAGGAATCCTTAAAAATGTATCTCCAGCATAGTCTGCTGCATTCTGCAAAAGAAATGCCTGAAGGAAAGTTCATGAGAAAAGCCACCTGGAGAATATTTTGATAACAGTGCTGCTCTGCAATCTTTTAAAAGCTTCATTCATCATTAGAGCCTCGAGGTGTTGTGGGCTGCAGGACTGCATGCAGCATGGATTTCTTCATCAAGTGTGCTTCTTTTTACAGAGGTTTCTGCAAAAGCTGCCTTGTCAGGAGCATTTTGCCTAGCAACAAACAATAATGTCATACAGTATGTATATACAGTGCCTTCAATAATGTTTGGGACACATTTTTCCTTGATTCACCCCTTTGGTCCACAGCTGAAAATTATAAATCAAACAATTCGGATGTGATTACAGTGCACATTGCAGACTTACCAGTGCTTTCTTTCCTCATAATGGTATTTCAGAGAGTTAATTTAGGTAATCCTAAGGTTTTACCAATGTCTCTAATGGTTGTATTCTTGTTTTTCACCCTCATAATGGCTTCTTTGACCTTCATTGGCGCAGCTCTTGTCCTCAAGTTGGACAATGGCAACTACAGACTCCAGAGGGTAGAAGCAAGCCTAGGTATTTTATGTCTGCTCAAGTGAACCAATGAAACACACCTGACTAATCCCAATCACCCATGACACCAATTGTCCCAAACATTATGGTGTCCTCAAATGGGGGGGGGGGTGTACAAAAAGTTTTTCATTTCTAGATTCTGTGAACAAAATGTATGCACATACCCTTAAGTGAAATTCTGCAATGTGTCATAAACATTTAATTAACATCTTCAAGCTGAACAGAGAGTACTCAAACTTTAGTCTTGTGGCAGGTGGCCGGGTGCGGCCCTCAATCAGCTGCCTATATAAGGAGCCGCCGCCCTACAATCAAGGCTGGAGTCGGGTGAGGAGGCGGACGAGGTCAGAGGAGGTGGCAGGAGAGGCCCTGAGTGTTGTGTTGGAAGAGAGAGAAAAAAGTGGCTGCTGGAAGCCTGGACTTTGGGAGTCGGTGGGGGTTTGTGTGGTGCACTTAGGACATTGTAAATAATAGTAGTACTGGGTAAATAAACGTGTGGTGATGGCTTGCAATGTGTCTGCCTGTCTGTGTCTGGGCTGTTCCCTTCTACAGTGGCGTAGTCGGCAGGATGCTGCATCTGGCACAAGGTGCGGACCTGCATTCATGAAATTGTCTGTGGAAGGCCCGGCACAGCAGGCGAGCTCACCCACGTGCCGCAGGGGCGGCGTGCACCCAACCCCGCACGTACCGGGAGTGTCGCGGACCACGGGAGGTCCGCTGTTGGACTTTTTTGTGTTTCAGGGGCAGCTTGGGAGCGCAGCGGCAGCTAGGAGAGCTGCCGGGAAGGAGATGCTGCAGCCGCAGCAGCCGCGGAGCTGCCCAGAACCTCGCCCTCGAGTGTGGAATGAGGGCGAGGAGGCCGCAGACCGAAGGTCCCTCCTCGTAGCAGGCACGGGATTGGGCAGCGTGTCCTGTCCTCCCGCCAACGATTGGTCAGAGGCGGGAGCTGGGAATGTTCGTCTCGTGCCGAGAAGAAACCTGAGTGGGCTGCAGGGAAGAGCCCACGGAGAGCAGTCGGCGAGTGACGCCGCCCGGAAGGTAAGCACACCGCCGACTGTCTCTTCCTCTTTGGCAGCGATACTGCAGGAGCTGCAGCATGAGATCCAGCTCGTGCTATCGCTGCCGGCCGAGCGATGTGCCCTCCGGGCGGAGACGCTGGACTCAGGAGGGATGGCAGTGGCGTCGGATCGAGAGCCGCAGGCAGAAGAGGATCGGCACGCTGCAGGAGCTCCTGGATGGAGAGGCACAGCGGGGAAGGTAAGGGAGACCGATCCCGTTAAGCTCCGGACGCCAGCGAGGCTGGGTCTGCCCTCTTACAATGGGCAGATCCGAACCGCTGTGGCGTCCCAAATTAAGAGGAGGAAGCGGCTTGGGGAAGCCAGTTCCTCCGACAGGGGAGGACACGCTGCTGGTGCGCGTGTTCCTCAAAGGGCCGTCCTCTGCGGAGGCAGAGGAGAATCCCGCAGCTGGAGAGGTGGAAACAGAGCGTGATCCCACTGGTGATTCCGTGGCGGGGAGCACGGACTGCTCGGGCTGGGAAGATGAGAAAGGAAGCATCGGGGCGCCGATCGGGGCAGAGAGCGTTGGCCCAGCTGAGGACGAGCCGAGGGGCTGCGTCAGGGCCACGCCTCCGCCCTTGTTTTTCTTTTGCTTTGACAGGATCGGGCCCTAGGCTACAGTGTGTCGGCTTGCCGCCGAGGGGTTCCCGTCCTCCCGGAATGGTTCGCTGGTCCCAGGAGGTCTCAGCTAGCGGGGGTGTACTGTGGCAGGTGGCCGGGTGCGGCCCTCAATCAGCTGCCTATATAAGGAGCCGCCGCCCTACAATCAAGGCTGGAGTCGGGTGAGGAGGCGGACGAGGTCAGAGGAGGTGGCAGGAGAGGCCCTGAGTGTTGTGTTGGAAGAGAGAGAAAAAAGTGGCTGCTGGAAGCCTGGACTTTGGGAGTCGGTGGGGGTTTGTGTGGTGCACTTAGGACATTGTAAATAATAGTAGTACTGGGTAAATAAACGTGTGGTGATGGCTTGCAATGTGTCTGCCTGTCTGTGTCCGGGCTGTTCCCTTCTACAGTCTCTAACTTAATTGTATTTTCATGTAGTTTTTCATCATGTTTTCTAGAATTTCTGTGAAGGCTGTAGTAAACTTATTACCTGAACGTTTCACCAAGTCTTTTATATTTTGATGGTGTTTCTCACTCTTCTTGTTTTGGTCTATTTCTTTCTTTATATCCTTTTTTTATATTGCTCTTTATATCATTTATGTTCCCCAACTGAGTGCAGAAATCATTTTCTTCAGTTCGAAGAAGGCAGAGTTGCAAGTCCAGTTGGGGTTGATGCAATTGATGCGATTAAAGTGGCTGACTCGGGGGGAGATGGGGGGAGGGGGGGGGGGTTAGCTGTGGTTGACAGCAGGGATGAAAGGGCCAGTCTCAGTTCCAAAAATCCTCCTGAATTCAATGAATCCTCCTTGCCAGCCTCACTCGCAGTTTTGCTCCCACTTTCGCTTTCAGCTGGAGACAATGCTGCAGCGTGAAAGTCCTGGCAGATCTATTCCTTTGCCCTTCCGTTCCAGGTCATTCTCTGGTAGGCCGTACCATGACCTTGAGTCCGGTTTTGACTCTGATGAAAGTTTTAATGTCTTGTCCTTTTCCTTTTCTTTCTTAACCCTTTGTTTGCTGCTCATGTTTATACTTGTGTATAATGTAAATGCAGGATATTTCACAATTATAGTACAAAAAAGGGTAAAGTAACATCGCTGCGATTGGAACTCAGCTGTAGCTGTCCATCTCACACAAAGGACGAGACCAAAAGGATGTTTATGACTCATATTGAAATACCTGAACAATCAACATCCGCTGCTGATTAAAAGCCAATGGCTGCAAAATCAGAATGCAAAGTGCTCACTGACAAACTAGCTGCTCTGAAAGATAGATACAGAAGGAAAAACATCTGAATAAAATGTCTCCCTGAAAACCGTGAAAGTCCAAACACAGTGAAGTTCATAGCTGAACTATTCTCTAAAATAACTGGAGAGGACTTCAAATTGGACACCGAGATTTCAGTAGCCTACCGTATAAGTGGATTGAATGGTTTAAGACCAAGAAGACTTATTGTCTGTTTTGACAAACTACAGGCCAAACAAAATTTCATGTCCCTTCTCAGACAGAAAGAGCACATTATATTTGAAAATAATCAAATTTGTATCTTCCCAGATTTCTCCCCTGCATCAGTTGCTAAACAAGCCATATACTACAGTATTACACAGTGACTACGCAGTGGTGATATCAGGTACAGCCTCTTGTACCCAGAAAAATTAAAAGTGAATATTGAAAGTCAGTTTTACATTTTAGCTCTCCAAATGAAGCAGAAAAAAAGCTAAGCAGACTGATCCTGATATCCTTTTGAAACACAATCATGATTCACACCATGTTCTGACAAGGCAAAGAAGATTCTACTTGCAACTTGGACCATTTGTAATGTAACATTTGCCATAACTCTACATTCTGTTTCCTTTTTGGCTGCCTTCCCCTTTTAAAAAAAATGTACTTTTTAGGCAACTACAAAGTATCTAGCTATTTGCAGGGTTTTTTTTTCTTCACTTCATATCCTTGATTTATTGTACGTTATCATACATTATCTTCGTTTCCATGGGAACTGTTTAACATCATTCCCTAGGTTTATTGAATTTGGACTGTACTTTCAAGTCACCTCAATTTTAAACTTTTCTACACCTCTGCTAGAGGGTTCATTTTGTTCTGGACGTGCCCTGGCTCCCTTGGTAAGTCAGAGGACAGGGACTTTGTGAAGTGTGGTCTGCCAGTCTGCCTCACCTTGGGGAGGCAAAATGGAGGAGTGGGGCGTGGGGGGGAGAGAGTGCTTTGCTATTTCTTATTTGTCCTTTCTACCCCAACAACCGTTGATGCCAACAAAACAATAGGCTTCATAGCTATAACGCCTGCAATAATATGAAATCTAGGTCATAGGTAAAAATGTACTGCCTTAACTTAAGACTACAAAATATCAACAAAAGTTCAGGTGCAATGTTTATATGACCAAAAAGTGAACTTTGTGAGCTGGAATGTCAAAGGTCTCAATCATGAATTAAAGAGAAAGAAAGTATTCACTTACTTAACATGTTTAAATGCCAAGATAGTATTTTTACAGGAGACTCACATAATAAGTAAGGACCAGTTTTGGTTGCAAAGGGATTGGATAGGCCAAATTTTTCACTCTGGCTATACAAAGAAAATTAGTGCTGTGAAAATCATAATACACAGAACAATCCCATTTGTAGTGTCAGACATAATATCTGATCCTGAAGGACAAAAAGTCATGGTAATGGGAAATTTATTTAATACTAAAGTGATTCTGATAAAAATTTATGCACCTAATGTGGATGATAGAGATTTCTTCCATAATGTATTTGCATCTATTGCTAATGTGAACACTCATAAAATTATAATGGCCAGACTCTTAAATTGTGTTTTAAATCCAGATCTGGATAGGTCTTCAGCTACAGTGTCAATAGCATGTAATACTGCAATTAGCAACTTGCACATCAATAATATTTTTGCATCCTACGAGCAACACAATTTTTCCACTACTTTCAAGCAAGAAACTTTGCTGAACTGAACCTGTACATTTTCCCTCACCTTCCACCTATTTCTATTCCAGAAGAAATATTGATTAGTCTTGAAGATTCAGTATCTCTAAAATTTATAAAAACGTTTTAAAGTCCCCACCTTTCAAAGATTCCACAGCACAATGGGGAAAGGATCTTTCACTTAACATTTCAGAAAAGGAGTGGAAGGGAGCCACACACAGAATTCACTCCAGCTCCATATGTGCAAAGCATGCAATTATTCAATTTAAAATCTTTTATCGAGTACAGCTATCTTGTTCAAAATTGTCCAAAAATTTTCCAGGGCAAGATCCACCCTGCGAATGTTACAATCGAACTCCAGCCTCATTGGGCCATATGTTTTGGGCATGTACCAACTTAACATCATTCTGGACTAAACTCTTTAAATGCCTATCAGACAGCCTTGGTGTCACAATCACTCTTAATCCATTAACAGCTGTGTACTCCCAGATGAGTTTAAAGTGGAGAAGGACAAACAAATCATAATTGCCTTTACCTCACTACTAGCAAGTAGACTTATCTTGCTGGAAGAAACCCAAGACACCAATTTTACGTCAGTATGAAACTGATGTCCTATACTATCTGATATTGGAAAAAATCAAATTTTCACTCACTTTTTTAAAATATGGCAGGGTCTGATCAATAACATTTTAGAATAATCTTCTATATCAGGGAAAAGGATACTCTTCTTTCCTTGCTGCCTCAAAGATTTCCTTTTTTGGTTGGCTCTCCTCTTTTTCTTTTGGCTTGGGGTTGAAATTAGGTTTTGTTAAGTTTGATTTGATTGTATGGACTGATATTGTCTTTTAAATGAAATTTTAAAAAAAGTCTGCAAGCTGTGCTTAAATCACATCTGAATTGTTTGATTTGTAATTGTAAACTGTGGGGCAGAGGGGTAAATAAAGGAAAAATGTATCTTTGTTTCAAACATTATGGAGGACACTGTATGTATATATATATATATATATATATATATATATATATATATATATATATATATATATACAGTGAATCCGGAAACTATTCACAGCACATCACTTTTTCCACATTTTGTTATGTTACAGCCTTATTCCAAAATGCATTAAATTCATTTTTTTCCTCCAAATGTGACGCCTGGCATTCACGCCAAAGAGTTCATCTTTGTCTCATCAGACCAGAGAATTTTCTTTCTCATGGTCTGAGAGTCCTTCAGGTGCCTTTTGGCAAACTCCAGACGGGCTGCCATGTGCCTTTTACTAAGGAGTGGCTTCTGTCTGGCCACTCTACCATACAGGCCTGATTGGTGGATTGCTGCAGAGATGGTTGTCCTTCTGGAAGATTCTCCTCTCTCCACAGAGGACCTCTGGAGCTCTGACAGAGTGATCATTGGGTTCTTGGTCACCTCCCTGACAATGGCCCTTCTCCCCCGATCTCTCAGTTTAGATGGCCGGCCAGCTCTAGGAAGAGTCCTGGTGGTTTAGAACTACTTCCACTTACGGATGATGGAGGCCAATGTGCTCATTGGGACCTTCAAAGCAGCAGAAATTTTTCTGTAACCTTCCCCAGATTTGTGCCTCGAGACAATCCTGTCTCGGAGGTCTACAGACAATTCCTTTGACTTCATGCTTGGTTTGTGCTCTGACATGAACTGTCAACTGTGGGACCTTATATAGACAGGTGAGTGCCTTTCCAAATCATGTCCAATCAACTGAATTTACCACAGGTGGACTCCAATTAAGCTGCAGAAACATTTCAAGGATGATCAGGGGAAACAGGATACACCTGAGCTCAATTTTGAGCTTCATGGCAAAGGCTGTGAATACTTATGTACATGTGCTTTCTGAATTTTTTTATTTTTAATAAATTTGCAAAACCCTCAAGTAAACTTTTTTCATGTTGTCATTATGGGGTGTTGTGTGTAGAATTCTGAGGAAAAAAAATGAATTTAATCCATTTTGGAATAAGGCTGTAACATAACAAAATGTGGAAAAAGTGATGTGCTGTGAATACTTTCTGGATGCACTGTATATATATATATATATATATATATATATATATATACAGTTAGGTCCATAAATATTTGGACAGAGACAACTTTTTTCTAATTTTGGTTTTGTACATTACCACAATGAATTTTAAATGAAACAACTCAGATGAGGTTGAAGTGCAGACGTTCAGCTTGAATTCATTGGAGTGAACAAAACGATTACATAAAAATGTGAGGCAACTAAAGCATTTTTTTTAACACAATCCCTTCATTTCCGGGGCTCAAAAGTAATTGGACAAATTAAATAACTGGAAATAAAATGTTCATTTCTAATACTTGGTTGAAAACCCTTTGCTGGCAATGACAGCCTGAAGTCTTGAACTCATGGACATCACCAGATGCTGGGTTTCCTCCTTTTTAATGCTCTGCCAGGCCTTTACTGCAGCGGCTTTCAGTTGCTATTTGTTTGTGGGCCTTTCTGTCTGAAGTTTAGTCTTCAACAAGTGAAATGCATGCTCAATTGGGTTAAGATCAGGTGATTGACTTGGCCATTCAAGAATTTTCTACTTCTTTGCTTTAATAAACTCCTGGGTTGTTTTGGCTGTATGTTTTAGGTCATTGTCCATCTGTATCATGAAACGCCGCCCAATCAATTTGACTGCATTTAGCTGGATTTGAGCAGACAGTATGTCTCTGAACACCTCAGAATTCATTCAGCTGCTTCTGTCCTTTGTCACATCATCAATAAACACTAGTGTCCCAGTGCCACTGGCAGCCATGCACGCCCAAGCCATCACACTGCCTCCACCGTGTTTTACAGATGATGTGGTATGCTTTGGATAATCAGCTGTTCCACGCCTTCTCCATACTTTTTTCTTGCCATCATTCTGGTAGAGGCTGATCTTGGTTTCATCTGTCCAAAGAATGTTTTTTCCAGAAACTGTGCTGGCTTTTTTAGATGTTCTTTAGCAAAGTCCAATCTAGCCTTTCTATTCCTGAGGCTTATGAGTGGCTTGCACCTTGCAGTGCACCCTCTGTATTTACTTTCATGCAGTCTTCTCTTTATGGTAGACTTGGATATCAATACTCCTACCCCCTGGTGAGTGTTGTTCACTTGGTTGGCTGTTGTGAAGGGGTTTCTCTTCACCATGGAAATGATTCTGCGATCATCCACCACTGCTGTCTTCCGTGGACGTCCAGGTCTTTTTGCGTTGCTGAGTTCACCAGTGCTTGCTTTCTTTCTCAGGATGTACCAAACTGTAGATTTTGCCACTCGTAATATTGTAGCAATTTCTCAGTGTGACGATGCGGGTTCAGCTCCGTGCTCCCCTCGTTGGTCTGGAGGCCCTTGAACCCAACACCATCGGTAATGTCACCGATGAGCTAGACAGTGAGGCAATAACATTTGAGCAAGGGGATGGTTCAAAAGGGCAAAATGCTTTTATTAAAAGACAATCAAAACAGTGTTTTAATAAAGTGCTGTGCAATTCAGAAGTCTTCAATAAATAAATAATCCATAAAAAGAAACGTGGGGAGGTTAAAATACAAAACTACAATCCTTTAAAACAAGGTTAAAACATTCTTTCAGGAAGCAGTCTTTAAAAAACAAGTGACAAGCCTGGTGCTTCTTTCCTGTTAGTGCTAGCATCTCACCTGCTTCTCCCATGCGGGCCCTGCAACAGGCGAGACGCTCTTAATGCAGCTGACCTTCTGCCTACCCCTCTTGCTACTGTTGTCAGACTTGCCTTTCCGATCCTTGGCTCCCCCTGACAGTGACCTGGGAATTCCTCCAACGGCCAAGGCTCTCACGTGGATGACACCACATCCCAAGTCCTGACTCCCGCTGCCATCTGCGGAGAATCTTCCGCCTTCCAGTCACTCCTTCATACAATACCACTACTACGCCCTGGGTGTTGGCCTAACCCCAGGCTGTCTACTCAGCTGCCGCGAGCCTGCTTTCGCTCGTTTGCTCGCTCACTCACTTGCACCGGCGTACTCGCTCTCTCTCCCTTCCTTGCATGCTTCCTTCCTTCCTTCCGTAACCTCCGTCTTTCTTTCTTCCTTTCTTTCTTTTACTTTTTTCCCCTCTAACCGGCTCGCGCTTCCCTTTATGCCGAGGGACATAGCAGCTGCAGCACATTAGCCACAGGAAGAATCACAGATGTGGGCAGTCTCTCACCTGTGCACTTAGGTGAGAAACGCCCACACCGGAGATTGCCCTGCGGCTCGCTATAGCCACCATGCCCCTCCTAAGCCACGAGCGCGGTGGTTATTTATTTTAAACAAACTGTCCTTTGCTGGAAGAGCTGTGGACCCATAACACCACACTCGGATGGGTTTTTTCTGATTTCGCAGCTTAAGGATGGCTTCTTTCACCTGCATGGAGAGCTCCTTTGATCGCATGTTGTCTGTTCACAGCAAAATCTTCCACATGCAAGCACGACACCTCAAATCAACTCCAGGCCTTTTATCTGCTTAACTGATAATGACATAACGACGGACTTGTCCACATCTGCCCATGAAATAGCCTTTGAGTCAATTGTCCAATTACTTTTGAGCCCCTGAAATGAAGGGATTGTGTTAAAAAAATGCTTTAGTTGCCTCACATTTTTATGCAATCGTTTTGTTCACCCCACTGAATTAAAACTGAAAGTCTGCACTTCAACTGCATCTGAATTGTTTCATTTAAAATTCATTGTGGTAATGTACAGAACCAAAATTAAAAAAAAGTTGTCTCTGTCCAAATATTTATGGACCTAACTATATATAGGGTGGGCCATAAGTTTCCATACATAGGAAAATAAACATTTTTTTATGAAAAAATATTTTTATTTATATAATATGCTTTACATGACTGCCATTGTTTTGAAAACTTATTTCAATACGTGTCCGTCACTGCTAATGAACACGTATTAGCACAGCTGTAGTTGTGCTTGTAATGCCGTTGGTGATACGTTCCTTAAGATGATTTATGTTTCGTATCTTTTCCTGATACACCATGATCTTCAAATGCCCCCAAAGATAAAAATCAAGTGGGCCATCAGTATGATTTCAATTTGTTGCTCTTTATTCAAACGCATTTTTTAGGGTATCTGAAATATAAAAAATAAAATGTTAAAAACCATATGTAATGTAATCTAATAGTACTGCTATGTATATACATATATACAATTTTTGTGGACAATTTATGTGCCATATACGGTACATGATGAACATGATGGTGAACAGGTTGAGACATTCATGTAAATCATCTTGCACATATGAAATATGTTTTGTAAATAAATTGTTTCTACCATTCAAATGTTAACATAATTTTGACTCACCCTGTGTATATGTTGAAATATTATGAAGGTCTCATAAAAGGCCTCTAATTAGTGATGACACATCTACTGCAAGATGCTAGTCAAAGATCAGAAGGGAAAACTTGTTTAAAATGGTATTTATACCACCGCAAGAGGCAGGGAAGAAAAAGAGAACAGGAAAGACTTAGTAACAGGCAATGAAAATGATTGTTACACTTATTTAAATAAATCAATATAAATGGCCTCAGCAGAGATTAAATTAATGGATTTACCACATTCTGTACAATCAGAAATACATCACAGGGCATGGGTAAATGTTTTCAAGAATTAGGAGAGGAAATTTGTTGTTAGAATGAATAAATGGGTCATATTGTACATTAAATGAGGAGGTATCTAGACTCATTATGATTAGATGAGGAAAAGAGCTGTGGTCCTGCTCTGCATGCCTCAGTGAGTACTGCGTCAAACTGAAATTTTAATTTCCTTACTGCCTCTTTCTTGCATTCAGATTTTGGGCACAGCCACACATACTTCTGTACCTTAATTTGAAGTCAGGAATGGAAAGTAATGTTCTGCAAAAACTTCAACTGTAGGTCTGTAGAAAGTGAAGGTTTCTACAGTTTGCCACACCTCATTCATCCAGGCACTGCAGAATACCAGCATTTACGTTACAACTACTGTACACCTACAGCCATACCCACAAGAACAATCTGGCAGCATACACAGCAGAGAATCTTTTAAATTCCATAATGCTGTATCTGGAGCCTACTTTCTGAGAAGTTGCTAGGACTTCCCACTATATTGGAGAAACAAACGTTATCACCAAGAGAACAAGCAAAAGAAAACTGAGGTAACAAGGTAGGACTGGTGCCTCTACTATATGCAGTCCATTAACATGCAAAGTTACAAAGTACAAGTGGTGACTTTACTGCATATGGTTTATTAACAAACAGAGTTTAGGAAAAGACTAAGTAAAACACAGTAAAAGTCAGAGAAATACATATAAAAATATAGTTTTGTCAAATTTTGTTTTCTTGAAGAACATTCCAAAACTGGCCTAACTATGGAGGATCAGTCCATTTGCCTATGTAATAATTAGGCTATGAGCACAGCTCTCCTCATGATCCGAAGTGGAATTTGACTGTGTTTCCTAAGTCAATTGGTTCTCCTTCATTAAACAAGGATTTGAATGCAAATTCTGACATGACTTTACTAAAACCTTGAATCAATTAAGTGGAGCTAAAAAGAAAATGCACACTAAAAAGGTCAAATTATATAGCTCTTTTGGGAGAAATGAAACCAACAAAGTGTTCCTTTAGGGACAACACAACTACGTATTGATAATACAACATGCATAATAAAGGGCATAGCGGAATATAAGCCAAAAGAGGAGCACTGGACTGTAATTGTGTTATTTATCTCAGACGTGTGACACATACAGTATGCTTCTTTTTTCTTGCCACTGAAACTGTTCTTTTGTTTTATATTGTGAAAGGCATATCTCCGTCCAGCCATTCATACAATATGCCTCCTGCTGCATAACTGAATACCTCAATCAAGTATGCAATTCTTGACAATTATCCCCTGAGTGCTTCTCATTCAGTTTTCTTTATTTTCTGTAAAAAATGAAGTAGCTTAAGTTTTTCACCTTTTCTTAGAAAGCTTCTCATAGAATTCCTTAACTGAAGATATGAAGGTCTTTGTGCTAGATACATCCAGCCGTTAGTGATGTTGCTTATTCTGGTTTAAGGTTGTGGGTCAGAGGCCTATGCTGCCTTCACTGGGTAAAATGTAGGAGCTAACCCAATCTACCACAGGGGACACTCTGCCACACCCACACAAAGCCAGATTACAGTGTACAAATAACCATGTGCACAAATATTTAGAATACAGGAATAAAATGAGAATTAAAGAAAAACCCACACGGACACAGGAAGAACATGGAAACTCCTATGGCTGTGCCAGGGATTTAAGCCTAGTATTCTGATACTCTGAGGCAGCATCTGTGGCTGGATCTGCCTGTAAATGGACACCACTGTAGGTCACACTCCTTTGCAATGGACATACCCAGTAACTCTAAGTACCAATGACTTACAGTATGTGAAAGAAACTGGAGAGTATGGAAAAGGGCAACAACTTATAAAATGTACATGTAGTGTGACATTCAGCTGTATTCAGGGACTTAGTTTACTGAGTTGAAAGTTGGACTACCTTTATATTTTTTAATTATTTTTGTAACAATGAGTCATATTTAAAAATAGCAATGTTAAGTGAGTGAAATTATATATATTTGTTGAGCACATCAAATCCTGTTTTTATAATTGTTTTTATAATTCCTGTTTTTATAAAATTGCATTTTATAATTTTATAAACAAAGACCAAACATTTAGCCACAAGTTTATGGACACCTGGCCATCACACCTATATGAGCATGTTGGATATTCCATTCTGAAACCATGGGCATTAAAATGGAGTCTGCCCTCCGACACTTTATGGCTATAACAAAGGAAAAGCTAGAGTGTGTCTGTTGTAATTTGTGCCAACTCTATCAAAAGAGCATTTGTGAGGTCAGGTACTGATGTCAAACAAGAAGATCTGGCTCACAATATTGTATTTCAATTCATCCCAAAGGTGTTCAGTAGGGTTAAGAACAAAGTTCTATGCAGGCATCTTAAGTTCTTCCACACTGAACTTGTTAAACCATTTCTTTATGGACCTGATTCTATGCACATGGGCACAGTCATGCTGGAATAAAAAGGATCTTCCCCAAACTGTTATAACAAAGCAGGAAGTGCACAGTAGTCTAAATGGTCTGTATGCTGTAGCATTATCAGTATCATTCACTGTAACCAAAGGGCCTAGCCCAACAATTAAAAACAGCCCCAGACAATTATCCCCCCTCCACCAAACTTTAGAGTAGACACTATGTAGTCTAGAAGGTACCGTTCCACTGGCATCTGTCAAATCCAGATTCATCCATTAGACTACTAGATAGTGGAATGTGATTCGTCATTTAAAAAAAGATGTTTCCACAATTCCAATGTCCAATGTTGGTGTGCTTTACAATACTCCAGCCAGTGCTTGAAATTTAGTATAGTGATACTGGGCTTGCTTGTATACAGCTGCTCAGTCACATTTCATGAAACTCCTAAATGTACAGTTCTTGTGCTGATCAGGGGAGTGTTGCTAGACTCTGCACTTATTAAGAGCTGATCTGATAAAGAAGATGGAAAAGCTTTGGGGGATCCCATTGGAGTTTTCACCAAAACAGGAGGAACAATAGGTGGGCTTGAAGCCTAAGTGTATTGGACAGGTTGGGTAGGGTTCTCATTGATAAGGGGCTAAAACCCTGTAACCGCAACAATGACCACACTTGTGCTGATGCTGTGTCCAGAGACAGTTTGGAACTCCACTGTAAGTGATTCAATAGAGGATAAGCGATTTTTATGTGCTGTGTGCTTCAGCACTCTGTGGCCTCGCTCTGTGAATTTTCATGATCTACCACTTCATGGCTGAGCTGTTGTTGCTCCTAGACACTTCCAATTCACCATACAGGTGACTAGGGCAGATCTAGCAGAGCAAAAATTCCCCCTACTGACTTGTGGCAAAGGTGGCATCCTATAACAGAGTCATGTCTAAAGTCACTGAGCTCATCCGTATGAACCATTCAACTGCTAATGTTGGTCAACAGAAACTTCATGGCTGTGTGCTTGAGTGTATGCATCTGTTAACAAAGAAATGCCTGAAGTCAATAATTTGGAGGGCATCCACATACTTTTGATCATATAATGCATAAACAACATTCAACTCGAGTGATACCAAAACTGCATTTTTCTATTTCTGTTACATTTCGGCTGTGGATGGTTTATGGCTAATTGTAGATCATACCCTCTTAAACATAAATGGTTTTGAAAGAACTCTCTGATATAGATATAAAATCTATGTTAAGTTGTCAAGTTAAAATTGTTTGCTGTATCTGACCATGATGGATAACAGGTCATTGTGGCACTTTGCTGACAAATTACAGTGTCAGAGAACTATTACTCTTTCTCATCTGAAGATAACACAACAGTGAGGTTGTTTTTAGTGTATCATAAATACTGAGTACACGTTTAGTCGCTCTATACTTACAGAGCAATGCTTACAGTGCTCCTTTTGTCTTCCATTCACTTCTATATACTGTATGTGACTTTTTTTTTTTTTTTTTAAATTTTACAATTTACTTAAGCAGCAGATGACAGAGGTTCAGTAAACTACTGCCATTTCTTGTATAGCCTTCATCAGGCACAAGCTTTTGCCGTCTAGCTGTCTCACTTGACATTAACTTTCACAAACTTGTTTTAAAGCTCTGTTTGCCATCAAGAGTGGCTATCATGTGCAATTATTTACAAAAATAAAATGGCTATTAGATTTCTACAAAAAAGTATACAAGTTATAATATCTTCAAATCAGGTAAATTTAAAACAAATCCATAACTGAATTCATCCATCCATCCATTATCCAACCTGCTATATACTAACTACAGGGCCACGGGGGTCTGCTGGAGCCAATCCCAGCCAACACAGGGCGCAATGCAGGAAACAAACCCCAAGCAGAGCGCCAGCCCACTGCAGGGCGCGCACACACACCCACACACTAGGGACAATTTAGAATCGCCAATGCACCTAATCTGCACCTCAGTATCCGGAGGAAACCCACACAGACACGGGGAGAACATGCAAACTTAGGGTCTCCTAACTGCAAGGCAGCAGCGCTACCCACTCCGCCACCGTGCCTCCCCATAACTGAATTAGCATAGAATATTCTTATATTTTAAGACAGTTTTGAAAATTTACAAACGCTTTTCAAAAATGTGTACATTTGATATATCTCAATGAAAATGGTAAATTCTTTGAAGGCTAAGTGTACCAAATTTCATCAAAATTGGTCCACAGGGAGACTACTTCTTTAATGTGGACAGATATAACAACAACAGTAGGGGCAAATGTACATACAAATGAATGGTAAACCAATGGTAGCCTTGTGTCACTCCTGGTGGAATTTAAACAACAATGACAAAAATATATATTGAGGGGCCATAGCACTGAAGGACCTGCCCTCCCAAGGTGTAGAGTCTGATGCGTGGGACAGTAAGGAGATTACTGCTTGAGGACCTGAGAGAGCAACAAGGAGTGTAAGGAGCTAGTAGCTGAGTGAGGTGGGGGGGGGGGGGGGGGGGGGGGGGGGGGGGTATTGTGTGGGAGGTTGCAAGGTTATGTAGAGCTTTGAAAGGTTAGAAGCAGAATCTTGAATTTAATCCTTGATGAAACCGGTAACCAGTGAAGCTGGGAGACAACAGGGGAGATGTAAGCAAAACACTTTGTGTGGGTGAGGACTCTAGCTGCAGAGTTCTGAATATACTGTAGTTTCTGTAGAAATTTTGCAGGGATGCCAATGAAGAGGGAATTACAGTAACCAGTACTAGACATTATGAAACAATGAACCAGAGTTTGAGCATCATTAAAGGACAGAAATGGACGGAGGCGGGAAATGTTACGGAGATGATAGAATGAAATTTTGGAAAGAGACCTAATGTGGGGTGGCGCAGTGGTAGCACTGCTGCCTCGCAGTAAGGAGACCTGGGTTCACTTGCCGGGTCCGCACCTGCGTGGATTTTGCAAATTCTCCTTGTGTCTGCGTGGGTTTCCTCTGGGTGCTCCAGTTTCCTCCCACAGTCCAAAGAAATGCTGGTTATGTCCATTGGCGATCCTAAATTGTCCCTGGTGTGTGTCCTGCAGTGGGCTGGCGCCCCTGCTCGGGATTTGTTCCTGCCTTGTGCACTTTGGTGGCTGGGATTGGCTCCAGCAGACCCCAGTGACCCTGTGTTAGTATATAGCAGGTTGGAAAATGACTGACTGAATCTCTTTTTGATTCTGGTTTAGTTTCAGCTGCACAATTTATGGCCATACCTTTTGGTGTGCCTGACTTGACCACTATACCAACTAGTGTTAATTTAGTTTTTTTTAACGTTTTAATTAAAGGATCTTTAGAATTCGGTTGCTTATTGCAGCTGTGAAAGGCGCTATATAGCGCTTGACCCGGCACAGACTGACGCAGAGGCACGTACTTAAATAAACAGACTTTTATTTCTCTTCAGCCGTGGGGCACGCCTTCCCCGTGTCCCACAGGCCCAACACAGTCCCAAAACACTCACAGTAATCACAACAACCCTTCTTCTGGCACCACCACTCCTCCTCAGGCTTAGTCCTCCTCCTCCCGACTCTAGCTCTCGAGTGGTGGTGGCTGGCCCTTTTTATAACCCACCCGGAAGCGTTCCAGGTGCTTGACCACCTGGTCCTAATTGCACTTCTGGGTAAATTCGTCCAGCTGGGCTGTTGGAAGGAGACAGCCCCCCCTAGCTCCCATGGAGCCCTGCGGAAGGTTGGGGAATCAGCGTCGGCTAGGGAGGCTGCCACCAAGTGCCCCGGGGGAGGTATTGAGCTGTCCATGGCTGCTCCCCCGGGAACATACACAGCAGGGGCGTCCTGCTGGGACCCGGCCATTCATCACACAGCATTAAGACAGTTGAACTAGAAGCGGGAGTTGCTACTAGTGTCAGAAGAAGGGCTTTAAGGAAAGTGAATGAAACGTCTTTTTGGATCACAGTAGCACCATGCTGGGAGTGCAGGACATGTCCAGAAGGAAATGAATATCCATTTCACCAGCAAGGATAAAAACTGTTTTGTTTGCCACCTTTACTTTTTCCCACGGAAACTTAATACCTAAAATTGATACAATTTATATGTTACATACTGTTTATCATTATTAATTAAAAATAACCATTTTTTTCCTCTGATAACTGGCTACCATTGGGATTAATAAAGTATCTACCTATCTATCTACTCAACTATGTCAATGGACTACCACAGATGGCGTTCAAGTATTTGTGGAAGCCGTTCTCTAAATTACAGCATTTATGTGTCTTATTGATTGTTAATATTGCTTAATCATCCTTGGTATTTTCCAGCTTTTGAATTTAAACTGAAAATTCTGAATGATCTCACAGACTGAGCTTTGTTTTTGCATGGTATTTAGTAAACATGAGTTTTATTTAGTGGGTGTCACTTGTTATAAGTGTGGGCTTTCCTCAGGGTGCTCAATTTCGTTATACACTGACATGGCTTTCATGACACACTCATCTATTATGGTAATCGCTGTATTCATTTATATGCACTTACTCTGCGTTACAGACAGAAGGGTTTTCAGCTTTTGCTTCACTACTTATAGATCTTCTAGTATGTCACATTTTCACCAATTTCTGATTTGTGCACTCCATGGGAGCAAATTGCAGTGGGATGTTATTGCACAAATCCTTTTACGTGTCACCTTGAAGGAGCATGAACAAATATAAAGCTTCACAATTGAAATGTGCTCTCCTAGTGAATAAAGTATGTTTTCGCTCCAGCAAGCACACAGACAACAGAACTAATGAAAACAAATCAAAATTTGCACAGGGACTTCCTCTTAGCTTCACCTAACAAAGAAAAGGTGAGACTCCTTATTGTGTATGGGGTTACTTTTATCACATGCCATCTTCTTATAGAGCAATAGTAAATTACAAATAGATCTGCTAGAGAGTAAGCCCAGCGGTACTGCACAAATGAAATGCACAGAAGTTTCATTCATCTGGACTGGTTGCAGAAAGAGAAATTCAATAAGTCAGACTAGTAATGGAGTCTAATTACAAACAACAGTTAGCCTCTAGTGAACCCTTAACTGCTCGCACCATTTCTCATCTCACATGTACTTGTGTGGTGTACTTTATGCACCAGTGTTAAAATGGCTATTTATATGCATGCTGTAAGGCTGTAATATAAAATATTGCAATAATTTTAAATTGTTCATGTTTTTAATGTAATTTAATACCATATTACTGAATAGTATGACACAGTCTAGGACTATCTGAAAATAAACCTGATCCACTTCTCCAGCACATGTATCACATTTCACTTCAGTTGTTGAATACTCTTTGCAGACAAAGTCATTGCAAGACAAATATCTCATAGTTGTCATATATATGTAAGTACCTGTGCAGTGTACCAAATGCACCATATAGAATTTGCGACTGTGCATCCACTCATAAAACTGGCTGGGGGCACACTGGAGGGAAACCACTGTGACACTGTACTTACAGTGAATCTACCCGAGGATAGATGACGGATGCTGCCAGTAGGTTCAAGTAAAAGGACGTTGGACAAAAATAACTGAGATAGGTGTATAAAATACACCATGGTTAAGGAGGTGGGTAAATGTGTAGATGACAATCTATTCATCAATGTATTTTCTCCATCCAAGTGTGTTCTAAGCCCACTTGGTTTTGACTTGCAGGGAGAATCCTGGAAGTATCAACGGTAACACAAGAAACAGCTAAAGATGGGATACATCTGGGCACATTGACTTCCACACCCATCAATTTGCAGTCACCAGATAAACTATCTTAGGATGAGGTAGGAAACCTGAAGGAAACCCACACAAACACAGAGAAAATGACTCTGCAAAGAGAGTGACCAAGTCCAATACAGCCAAGCCCTGGGAGGCAGCAGCACTAACCACTGCACCACTACGCCCCCTTACACTGAAGCTCAGCCTCAGTAAACATTATCTTTCTAGCTGATATAAAGAGTCTCATTATTTATTATTTTCAGTTATTAGCTAATGAGGTGTAAAGGGAACTGGATATTGTCAGACATGTAATGCAGTTATGCAGTTGAGAAAACATAAGAAATTTAAAGTATGATTATTTAAATGATAGCGATTCAGTGAAAGACGTGACAAAATCAGTTTGTGTTGAAAAGGAGAAAATATTAGACCTTTTCCATCATTAAAAATTAAATAAATAAAGTAAATGGCCCAATCACTGCTTCTCCAGAAATGCAAAGAAAGCAGTTTGTACAATTGCCATTGTCAGGGTATTCGGACTGAGACAATCCTAACATCCATGGTGGTTCATCTAGCATTGTGCTGCACACAGTAAGTCACTTAATCTTGGTCACAAAATCAGAAAGGGAGAAAAATGATGCACACTTTCTTCTCCCAGGACATTTCCCTTCATGGCCCAAAACTCTCAGAGCTTTAGCTCTTCTGTTATGGAAAGCTTGACTTCTTTGCCCTCTAGATCTGATTAAATTGTTAAGCTCTGCAATTCAAGACATTATAAGTTAGCCACCAGTCTGGCATGTTTTCATATTTAAAGGACAGGTGGGGATGGTCTGAATAAGTGAGATTAAGGGCAGGTTTGCTTGCCATAAGATGTTAAGCGGAATGTTTGTCATATAAGAAACAAGCAGACATTTGGAGACACACAGCAATGCAGAATGAAGAAAGGTGAAAGGGGCAGCACAGGAGCCAAATGAACTGATAGGTGAGCGAATCAGATTACATCAGGATAATACATCATATCATAAGTCTGATGATTGTATCATTTGTAAACGTCATGGGTTGCAGTGGTTAGCAATTTCCGACCTGGTGAATGTCTCTAAACCCCAGAGCAGGGCGGTAGTTTTTAAACATTATAAAGCCCAGAAGGTTAGATTGATTGGTGACATTGATCTGACCTTATGGGAATGACTGTGTGTTTGTCTGAATGAGCACCTTGTACTTATTACATGACTCAGCAATTCAAAATCCTTTCAACCTACCCATGACTCTGTAAAGAACAATACAGTTTCATAAAAATGAATTGATGGATAATGTCAATTGTCATATAAAAATGTTTAATTTCTTGCTGTCTTAACAAAAATTGTATTGATTGCACGTGCTTATCCAATCAAAGATTAACAGATCATTATCCATCCTCTAGGGTGTATATAAACCACAAGTTATTTTTTTTTTTATGTTTTCATGCACATGCACATAGGGGACACCTCAAGAGTTCTGGTGATTTTAATGCCCTGCCTCTCCAGGAGTTGGCACTGTGTTCTAATGCCTCTTCTCTTCATTCCTCAGTAGATCGGATGACTGACAGCTGGAACTTCTCTGACGTCACTTCTGGTGTCCTCTTGCTGATGGAAGCTCTTAAGACTAAAGGATCCACAATTTTGAAACAGTTCATTTTGGAACTTGTGTCCGGAAAGCATTGTAATGCATTGCTGCATTACAACTTTACGGGGTCACCAGGGAGGCTCCCTAACTCTTAATTGTGGTCTGTCTGTTCCCTTGTATATCTGATTATAGCATACTATCACTGTTCATCCATTTGTTCACCCGTTTCCTAAATTATTCATTCAGCTTGGGGTATAAGATGGGACCCAACCCTAGGCAAGCCACCAGCCCATCGCATGGCATTTACACATTCTCTCATACTAGGCCAATTTGCTATATCAAAACACTATTATCAGGGTCATTTTTATTTTTAGCAAGTTTTTCATAAGTAAGGCGGTTGAACAGAGGTGCCATGACTGGTGTGGACTTACACCCTAATCAGGATAGTTTTCTTCTTGTACCAAGTGCTATAAGGATACGGATGTGTTCTATTTCTCTTAACTTTATTTTGATAGTATTGTATTCATTTTCTGATTGTGAATTCATTGCATTACAAAGTCACAAGGAAGTAAAACTTATCTCTGCCTTGGGTGCAAGACATGAACCAGCCCTGGATGTGTCAACTGTGTTAGCCACTTATACCACTTTTGTGCTGCTTTGTGCATTTTGTTTTTGTATATCTTGGCTCTTGAGTTTGCATTGTTTTAGTGATTCAAATTGGATGTTGCCGTTATGATCTTATTCTGTGTTTAATTTTTTCTTCACATTTTTAGTTACCTCGGAATATGAGTCTAAAAATTTTTACTTTTTGTTTCATTTCATATGAATTACAGTGTTGGGTATTTATGTGTATTTTTGTGTTTTATGGTTGTTTTTGTTGAGATGTTTTAACATGTGGTGGGTGCAGCAATGTGCTGTATCAGTGCATTGTCCCAACCGCTCTCTCTTTCTCTCCATCTCTCTTTTAATTAGGAGTTATTATCTGTTTTATTCTTACATTAGTTCTGTTATTTGGTTAATTATGTAATGTGTCTTTAAATATCAGAAAGTTCCTTGGGTTTTGTGGGTGGAGCCCCAAGAGGAGGTGCCACCCTGACATCACCCCACTCTGACTATTTAAGGCCCAAGCTGAGGTAGCTAAAGCAGGGCAACATTTTAATCTGAAGGAATCTTGTGAGTACTGTCATTTCCTTAATGTAATCAGTTCTTGGATGTTTTTGCTCAATCTTTTTGGATTTTTTGCCTCTGAATATTGTATTGGGACTTTGTTATTTAGGATTTCCTCTTTTGCTCAGTGAAGCTTTTCCTTGTACTTTTCTAATTTTTCTTAAATAAATCCTTTCTTTTTATATAAAGATTGTTTTGATGCTCTTTTTCTGCAGAAGTTGAGTTTTACAGTGACCTTTCTACTTATGTAACTTTTTTGATATATTTTTATAAGTTTAAGTGTGGCAGGCCAGTTGGATTTGTGATTAAGCCCAATTGAGGTGAGACTTTTTAAGGCAGGCAAAGGAGGCCTTTGGTGAAGCCTTTTGGAGGACCTACACACCTTATTTGCAATGTTACAGTCGCCATGTCACAACAGACAAAAGGTGTGTGGTGCTTGATGTCACCATTGTGATAATATAAAGATCTGCACCATGCCCTTCCTGGTTATTCAAAATCATCTTCTAATCTTCTTCTGCAGTTTTAATTGGTGATTAGTGCACCAGGTTCTCAATTTCTTGCTTACGATTTGTGGTTGTGATTTAGTTTTGCAACTTGCTTTAAATGTGTTGTTTCCTTGATTTCCCAGTTACAAATTTTGGCCCATTTTGTTGACTCACATTTCATGTTTTGATCCATTATTCTTCAAATCTGGGATGTCTGTTCTATTTTTAGGCAGGATAACTACATCATGACATAATGGAGGTTTAGCTGTGTAATGACTGCATGTGGGTGGCAGCAGCTTTGAATGTAATTGGAATCAGGAGACAGTGTTAAGTCAAAAATGTTTAGCTAAGGGTCAGAACCAGAAAGGCTAAAAGTTAAACAAACAATGCTTTTAAAAGCCAAATTGAAGTAATAAATTGTGGTCTAAAAGGAGGACAAAAATATCCACTGATATCCAGATATAATACTCAATCACCAAACAAATAAAACATCCAAACAGGCAAAGAATTACTTATTTTCGACGAATTTGGTTTTGTGCTAGTAACAATTTGGAAGATTAATAGTAATTTCTTTAAACTGAGTTTGTGTCAAAGTTAAAGTCACAAAGCCATTTCAGGATTTGGAGAATCCTTTACTATCACATGGGTAGAATTATCTGCAGTGCAATGAGGGCAAGAACAATAGTCCTCATCAGTAAGCATTTACGTTACGCAATTGATGCAGGTAAGTCTACATTAGCATAAGGCAGTTCAAGTGATAAGGCAACCAGTGCTGGTGCTAGGTTATTTTGCACCCTAGGCATAGCTTATTAGTTTGGAAACTAACCCTTGTGGCTGGGTCTTGCCCCCCTTATAATCTGCACTCTAGGTGATTGCCTAGTTCACCTTAATGGTGGTGTCAGCCCTGAAAGCAACATAACTAAAATCAGGAAGAGGAGCAGATGTGTTTACCATGATATTGGTGACAGGTGACATAAAGGCTTGCATAGTAAATTTAAAAACACAGTAACATAATAGAATGATAATAACAATAGTTAATAAAACAACAAAGAAAGCTTTTAGCCAAGCCGGGCAAAAAGAAAATTGCTAACCCAGTCAGTCCAATCAGGAGTAAAAACTGGATCTCCTGCATGGAGAATTTTATAGTCCAGGTCAGATCCATTATGAGCAGTACCTGGAATATGGGAGTAACATTTTTGTGCTGTCACCTTCCAGGTGCCTCTTTGGGTGGCTAAGATCATACAAAGGGCTATATGAATTTGCACAGTCACAGTTCTTGTAGCCAAGAGTTCTTGAAGGGCCTCAGACGCGAGATAAACCACAAATTGCAGTACATTGACCAAAGTGGATCTTTACAGCACACTACAACATTTCATCCTTGGGACTTCCTCTTTATCCTAACAAATATGTTAAGAATAGGTAGGTGCTCATGCTAGTCACTGTAGGATTGGGCAGGTGAAGCAAGTGTTTTTGAGCTCAATATAAGGTTGCTGTTAGTTTAATTTTCAGGTTAATGCAAGGGCTTTGCATTATGTTCTTGTCACGGCTATAATTCAGGTAATTGTATTTTAGGCCTTCCTGTTAGGTGCCGTTCATGTTGCACATCAAAACGCAGATCTATCACAGATTCGCTGATATCCAGACTCTTTAACTGGAATATGGACGATTTAGGCAATAATTTTAACCCTTGACCTCCATCATGATGATGCCCGCTATTGAGTTAACTAGTTTAAAGTACCTATTGATTACCTTGAAACACCTATAGCAATACTGAAAAGTATCAGATCACATTTAAAAAATATTAGACATAGTACCATTGTTCACTCCTTCCATATACTCAGTTTTAAAATTGTTAGAATGTCTGAACTCAATGTGTTATATAACATTGAGGCAATCCATAAATGTTTTATTTATTTTTTCAATTATCATAATTTCTTTCTCAGGTGGATGCCAGTCATTTATATCACGGTGAAAGCATCATCAATTCTCCATTCACCTAATGATATTCCATTTTGCTTTGGAAATAAGCAGACAGTGGGATATGACTATTATGATGAATTATCTGAAACTTTCATTATTTTTTTTTTAACTTGCATACATTTTTATTGATAGAGAGATTATTTCTTGAATTTCATTTATACAAGGGTTGCCCCCAAAAGTAATGTATCCAGCTGCAGTTAATAAACTTATTCACACTATACAGTTTAATATTATTCTGAAGGGTAAGGTGTTCTGATTTAAGAAAGTTTTGTCTAAGTGAGTTGCATGCATTAATTGTGGTGGCATGCTGCCAGTCTCGGTATGGGCTTTTCTACAGAAGGGTGCCCCAAAAGGGTTCTCTCATAACTTACCACTGATACTACAAGGAAAATCTCCAGCATTCTTGACTGTGAAATGAATTAAGTGCAATCAAAAATTGATGAATATCTTATACAAAGAAGAAAAACTTGCCTAAAATGACTTTTACTAAAGGTCTTGCAAGTAATTTTAATCCACATACAGTATCTTAATGTGAATTTGGTGTTTTAATCTGAAGGGGACATGACGGTCCTTGTTGCTTCATCAGCAGCTGGGTAAAGAGATGACAGAATCCAAAAGATTATTTCAGGATGATTTGAAAGAGAATGCCGATAAGAAGCTGATTGTAAAAAATGTAAGTTGGAGAAAATAACAGCTTCTTTCCTTTTATACCTTTTCTCCTTTCATATGGCTTTGCTTTATTATGTTCTTAATGTATGAATTTTGTCATTATAAATCCTCCCCTTGAACTGCCAGTGTCATATTGCTGCAGCTAATTAGTTTTAAAGGCTGCTTTTGTCTGTGACTACAGTATACATAAAAGGGCCTTCATAATTCTCTAAAGTGAGTAAGCATTACTGAAAGAATAAGTATCTCTGGAACACAAAGAAAGCATAAAAGGCAGCCAGTGACCCCGTCCCCATCAACGTACATTTATACAACATTGATCTGCGCCCTTGTTTTATAGTAATGCTTTCCAGAATACAGTCATGCCTCACATTAGACAATTGCTTTATGTAAGGATTTTAAGAGGCAAGTGATGGTTGTTTGCTTATGACACATATCCTCAGGCTTCTCTAAGACTGCTCAGTGGTGAGGGCACCCTTTATAACCACTGCTTGTGAAACCATGTTAAATTGATTTGCTCTTTGCCACTGTCACAGATATGTTTTCCATGTTTTGACAGGTAGTTGTAATTCTATCAGCAGTATATTGACTTTGCTGCAGAATCTATAAGAGCTGGGCCTGACAGGTCTTCCTAAATCAGCTGATTTATTGCTTTTGCATGAGAAAAAGGCTGCGGTGGCCATATAGCGAATAATGTACCTTGGGGTAGATGGAAAATGAGTAATTTTTAGCTAGGCATTCGGTGGACTCCGTGCCGCTTATGCTGTGACCTTTGCTTGACAGTTTTGCTGATGTGCCTGCTGATGCTGGCATGTATAAATGAATCTCGATTTCCTTTATTAATTTATCCAGTCACTTTGAATTTGTTTCTTTCCAGGGTCCCCTTACCCTTTAGGCCTAGCTCAGTGAAACATCCTATTAGTATTTGCATGGCAGTATCTGAATATTCCTTTGCGCTGTCACGATGCAGTGGCTGCTTATTACTTATAATGCTTTTCCATTAATTTGAAATTGCATCTGATTCGTGCTCGCCTCAAAGTTTTAAGTGTGGATTATTTCATGATTCTTTGCTATTTCCTTTTTTAATCTGAAAATTGTATTCATTCAGCAAGTATCCGGATCTAATTATTCTTGGCATGGCTGTTACCACTTGAGGAAGGCTGCACCTCAGCTCATTTATCTGTAGTAAATGACTAAAGTCTGCTGAACTATACATGTGACTCCATAGTGGTGATTGATGAGTTAGTCAGTGATTAAAAATAGTCTGGTTTGCACCCCCATGTAAGTAAGAATTTAACTGTGCTCTGTATATGTGACAATAATGACCCTGTAGACCTATAAAATGAGCCTGCTCTTAATTGGTCCTTGTCCTTTTTTTTTATACTTTTTGCAGGTTATGTTTCTCAATTAAGGGAAAAAATATTTCATGAGTAGAGTGCACAAAGGTCTGGCTGAACTTAATGTTTTTGGTTTTTTTTATCTCCCATGTAGGCTGTCAAATTTCATGCAAATGTTAGAAAAAAAATCTTCACACAAACAACCATGGACACATAGAATAAATTACCAAGTAGTGTGATGGAGAGTAGAAGTTTACAGTTTTTAATTCCATGTTACTTTGGAGAATCTACACAAAGAAGTTTGGAAGTCTTGTTTTGCTAAATGGCCTGTTCTAGTCAAACTTCTAATGCTCTGAAAAAAATCTTGTTTAAGTAGCACAAATGTGTCTTCTTCACAGATTCACAGCATGCTCAGCATAGTTTCAATTATTCACAGCTGGAGGCTGGTAAGAGCATTGTAGAGGTGACTTCAGGAATCTTGGTCCAGGTACACTTCTTTGTTTGTGCAAGATGAAAAGTCAAATGGGTGATATGAATCCTTTCCTTATGTTACCCATAAATCAGTCCCTGGATGGTTCCTCTCATACTCGCACATACAGTATATTAATAGCCATCAATTATTTGCATTTACAAAGATTGGTTTGTTGACTTCCCTTTCTCCTCTTTTGGTTGACCTTAGGAAGAATGAAAATAGAGTTTCAGTCTTCACATGCTGTCCGCAACCTGTTTCGTTCACATTCTGTTTGGCCTTCCTCCCTCCATTTCTGTCAAACTTCACCTCTTAACTAGTCATTCTCTGTTTTTTACACCCACGTGCCAAACTGAGATGTCCTTTTTCTTCTCACCACACAATTAATTGCCTCTACACTACCCTTTTGTTTCAAATCTGCACTTGTCTTTTTACTCCTCTGAGGAAGTCTGCATATCTTCTTCATTGCACAGACATTTTTCCTAACTATGTTTTATTCTCCCTCTTAACTGGCCAGATATCATCACTTTGATAGTCCATATTGAAATACATTTTTTATTTTGCTTCCCTATAATCAAAGTGTTTCATTTCATATTGTTATTTCAGCTTGTTTATTAGTCTATATTAGTCTAGCAACAGCACTTTATGCTTTGTTTTGTTTTGCTTTGTTTTGTGCATTTTATGTGATTTAATCACTTTTGCTTTTTATTTAATGATCTCCCATTGTTTACAAGGATTAAAGATGGAAACCACATTGTGACATCACAAGGTGGTCAGGTGTGCAGTCATGAAATGCGGTCACATGGTCTTAGCAGCCATTTTAGAATACTATATAAAGAGATCTGAAGCATGATCTGATCACTAGCTCTTCTGATCTGTCTTTCTTTTTACATGAAATTGAACATTTTGAAATACTTTTCAAAGCTTTTTTTTAAATTTTATCAGAGCAAGTTCTGTTTTGCTGCTATTTGTTTATTTATTAGGCATTTTATTTTTCAGCATGGTGGTATTCTTACAAATCAGGGGTTAGCCCATTCTGATCATACAAACTCAAGGGGTCAATATACTGTAGTTTTCTCTAATTTATGGCTGCTTGTAAGGGCTACCATGGCTTATACACTATGTGCTGAATTCTGCACTTTGTCTCACTACTAAAGCTTACTAAGTGACATTAATTTAAATCAATTTATTTGTGAATTTAATGTGCTCACTACTACTGAATTTTACTATTTTACCTTACTTCTATCCAGTGAAGTTTTTGGCATGAAAATTATAGTGGTACTATACAAGAAATTTCCTTTATGTGTGCAGACTTTTCTGATATTAACCTTAACTTACCTAATTTATATATACTGTTCAAAAAATTAAAGGAACACTTTTATATCAGAGTATAGCATCAAGTCAGTGAAACTTCTGGGATATTGATCTGGTCAGTTAAGTAGCAGAGGGGGTTGTTAATCAGTTTCAGCTGCTTTAGTGTTAATGAAATTAACAACAGGTGCACTAGAGGGGCAACAATGAGATGACCCCCAAAACATGGTTTAACAGGTGGAGGTCACTGACATTTTTCCCTCCTCATCTTTTCTGACTGTTTTTTCACTAGTTTTGCATTTGGCTACTGTCAGTGTTACTACTGGTAGCATGAGGCAATACGTGGACCCTACAGAAGTTGCACAGGTAGTCCAACTTCTCCAGGATGTCACATCAATATGTGCCATTTCCAGAAGGTTTGCTGTGTCTCCCAGCAAAGTCTCAATGGCATGGAGGAGATTCCAGGAGGCAGGGAATTACTCTAAGAGAGCTGGACAGGGCCGTAGAAGGTCCTTAACCCAACAGCAGGACCGGTATCTGCTCCTTTAGGGAAGGAGGAACAGGATGAGCACTAAAAGAGCCCTACAAATTGACCCCCAGCAGGCCACTGGTGTGAATGTCTCTGACCAAACAATCAGAAACAGACTTAATGAGGATGGCCTGTGGGCATAATGTCCTCTAGTGGGCCTTGTGCTCACTGCCTGGCAGCGTGGAGCTCGATTGGCATTTGCTATAGAATACCAGAATTGGCAGGTCCACCACTGGCGCCGTGTGCTTTTCACAGATGAGAACAGGTTCACCCTGAGTACATGTGACTGATGTGAAAAGGTCTGGAGAAGCTGTGGAGAATGTTATGCTGCCTGTAACATCATTCAGCATGACCAGTTTGGTGGAGGGTCAGTGATGGTCTGGAGAGGCATATCCATGGAGGGATGCACAGACCTCTACAGGGTAGACAATGGCACCTTGACTGCCATTAGGTATCGGGATGAAATCCTTGGGCCCATTGTCAGACCCAGTGCTGGTGCAGTTGGTCCTGGGTTCCTCCTGGTGCACGACAATGCCCCGCCTCATGTGGCAAGTGTATGCAGGCAATTCCTGGAGGATAAAGGAATTGATACAATCGAATGTCTCCTACACTCGCTTGGCCTAAATCCAATAGAACACCTCTGGGACATTATGTTTCGGTCCATCCAATGCCACCAGGTAGTACCTCAGACTGTCCAGGAGCTCAGTGCTGCCCAGGTCCAGATCTGGTAGGAGATTACCCAGGTCACCATCAGTCGTCTCATTAGGAGCATGCCCCAACGTTGTCAGGTATGAATACAAGCATGTGGGGGGAAATACAAACTACTGAGTATGATTTTGAGTTGCTGCAATGAAATTTCGGCAAAATGGACTATCCTGCCGCATCATTTTTTCACTTTGATTTTCGGGGTGTCTTTGAATTCAGCCCTCTGTAGGTTGATAATTTTCATTTCCATCAAATGATGTGGCATCCTTTCATTCCTAACACATTACTCAGTCCACATCAGTATAGATATCCAGCATGATTTTTTTTCACATTGAGATCTGATGTGTTTTCAAAGTGTTCCCTTCATTTTTTTTGAGTAGGTTAGTATCTGTCAACTCTTTTGCTAATGACTAATGACACCAGCAAGTTTACGCACCTTTCACATCACAAATAATCAATCAAATAATGGAATGCTGGTGTCTGGTCTCGGTTAGTATCTGATCATTGTGATACCATCTGTCAACATCATCATCATCATCCAACAAAATACAGATTTAAACATTAAGTGAGAGCTTCACAATTATCCTTTGCCAGGAAAGCCCTACTGGCTGTGAACTTCCTAAATTGACACAGCAACACCTCTATTGTAGAACTGAATTGCTTTGAGGTGATAAAGGACAAGTCACAATACCTTGGAAAGAATACACAGACTACACACCAAGCAATAACTGCTGTGTAGCCTGCTTTAAACCAAGACAGCAAGTAGTTGGGGGAAAAAAAAACATTTTCTACATCCAAACCTGTTGTTTCCACACCAAAACTCTGCACTGCTGTGAAATAGGAATTCATACTTATGGGTGATTTTACATGAGACAAAGGGAGCCCCTGCCTCCTTCCTTGGAGACTTTTTTCAAATTTAGTGTAGTCTTCGTCAGTGGTTGATGATGAAAATGAAGATACAGAGTAATGACTTTTGCTAGACATACACCTGATATTGATCTTCTTTCTTTCTTAATTTTTTTCCAACTTTCCGTGGCTACTTTTAAGGTAGGAAATGATACTGGACTTGGGGGGAAAAAATAATATAGACAAAGGTCTTCAACCCATTCATTAAATTTGATTAATGCAGGTCTGACATGCAAGCACGCACACACCCGGGGTACAGAGAGCACTGCAGGGCCAATTTGTCCAGCCCAACAGCTGGAAACAGCTTGTAGCACCTGGCAAAAATACAATTTCACATACTACAAGGAGCAATATTTTTATATGCACTTCATATATGATAGAAATTTGGAAAGAAAAAAAATTGATTTAAGAAGACAAAACTGGGGGTTGCCATAAACATTTTAATAACAAATTAAATTTATTGTAGGGAATCTTTTTACTTAATCTACAAATCTGGGAATCAGTGCCTCATTGGTCCTTAATGCAGAAACACCACTAATTGAAACACTGATGGGATAATCTCCCTCACCACCATAACCCTAAATTAAAATAATTGAATTTAGAAAAAGATGATTTATTCCAGAACATCTTCAGGGTGACCAATTCCAGCGGTCCAATGAAGTTATTTTCGATCACTACTCAATTACATTTGTTTTGGTCCTGCCCTTACCAACACACTCACAGATTAAAACAAAGACAGTGCGACATCTAGATTGTAATTCTGCTTCAAAATTTATAGATACTTTGAAAAAGTCAAATGTAATTGTGGAAAACAATTTAGATCAGTTGACATCAAATGTAAACGTGGAAAACAATTTAGATCAGCTAACATGACATTATAATGTGACCTTGAGAGATGCTCTGGACGCAGTGGCTCCCCTTAAAGCAAAAGTGATCAAAGCACATAGAAACTCACCCTGGTTTAACAAAAACACTCAAGCTCTTAAATTAGTGTCGAAAACTGGAGCGGAGATGGAGAACAACAAAGCTGCAGGTCTTTCAAATTGCATGGACAGAGAGTGTTAAAAAATATAAAAAAAGCTCTCTTTAAAGCTCGCTCAGAATACTATTCTAAATTTATAGATAGCAATAATAAAAATCCTCAGGTACTGTTTAGAACAGTGGCTAATTTAACAAAAAGGAATTGAGATCTGCAAAGCAAAATACCAACAGATCTTAGCAGTACAGACTTTATGAACTTCTTTAAAGAGAAAATTAAAAATATAAGATCCCAGATCTCCGCATCACAGTGCAAACCAAATACTAGCTTGGCAGACTCTGTCTCGCATTGCTTTCAACATGTGAGAAATTTTACTCCTGTAACTGAACAGGAAGTCTTGACTTTAATTTCTAAAATGAAACCTACGACTTGTTCCCTAGACCCAGTACCAACAAAACTAGTAAAAAGTGTAATGGATGTTTTTGCAGCGCCTATTCTTAACATTATTAATGTTCATTATTGCATGGCACAGTACCTGATGCACTGAGTGTCAGTCATTAAACCATTACTTAAAAAGTCAGACCTAGACAGACACATTCTTAATAAATATAGACCCATTTCAAATTAACTCCTTATCTCTAAAATACTAGAAAAAGTAGTCGCCAATCAGCTTCAGTCACACCCTACGCATCACAATTTATTTGAGAAATTCCAGTCTGCTTTCCACACTGGTCATAGTACAGAAACGGCACTAATGCATGTTGTAAACGACATTCTGATATCCTCTGATGAAGGAAACTCCACTGTAATTATGTTGTTAGACTTAAGTGCAGCGTTTGACACCATCGACCATTCTATTTTACTGCACAGGCTAGAAAATAATGTTGGGCTTACAGGCACTGTGCTCGCTTGGTTTAGTTCTTATTTATCAAATCGATTCCAATACGTATAGAAATGTGCTGACAGTACTCCATTATACACAGAAGTGAGATATGGTGTCCCACAGGGCTTAGTACTGGGACCTTTACTGTTTTCACTTTACATGCTTCCACTGGGATCTATCATTAGAAAACATCATGTTAATTGTCACTTGTATGCAGATGACACCCAGTTATACCTTTCTTTTTGATCAAATGAAGTTTCTCTGATGTTGTCATTAATTAGTTGTGTTAATGAATTAAAGAAGTGGATGTATGAGAACTACTTGTCTTTAAACACTGATAAATCAGAGATGTTAATCATTTGGGGGAATGACGCTGATCGCAACAATATTTTGTCAACATTGAACTTGGTTGGAATCACAATTAATTTTATTGAATCAGCCCACAACCTAGGAGTTACCTTTGACTCTGGCATGTCATTAAAAGCGCACATTACAAAGTTGTCTAAATCATGTTTCTTCCATCTTAAAAATGTTGGGAAATCTAAATACACAGGATTCTGAGAAATTAATTCATGCATTTATTTCTAGTAGGATTGACTATTGCAATGCTGTGTTCACTGAATGTTCAAATTGTTCTTTATTCGGCTTCTGAAGAAGGGGCCTGAGTTGCCTCGAAAGCTTGCATATTGTAATCTTTTTAGTTAGCCAATAAAAGGTGTCATTTTGCTTGGCTTTTCTCTACATTCATAATGGCTAACACGGTACAACACCCTAGTACTACGGCTTCCAGTTAATCCAAAATGCTGCTGCAAGAATTATTACAAGAACAAGAAAATATGAACACATAACTCCAGTTCTTAAATCCTTACACTGGCTCCCAGTTAAGTTCAGGGCAGATTTCATAATCCTCCTTTTAATATATAAAGCCTTAAATGGCCATGGTCCGACTTACTTGTCTGAACTTATCATGACTTACAAACCAGAACGTACATTAAGATCTCAAGATGCTGGTCTGCTTATGATTCCAAGGATTAATAAAATAACAGTGGGAGGTCGAACTTTTAGTTATAGGGCACCTAAACTGTGGAATAGTCCGCCTGCTACTATAAGAGATGCCCCTTCGGTCTCAGCTTTCAAATCCTGGCTGAAGACTCACTACTTCAGTTTAGCATAGCCTGACTAGAGCTGCTGATTAACTGTACAGACTGCATCTGTTGTTGGTCATTAGTACTAAAACATAAGTAATATGATAGTTGTAATTTGTTACTAACCCTCACCTATTCTGTTTTTCTTCTCGGTACTCAAATGTGGCACTTGGTGCCACTGCCCACCTGCCAAGTTGTTTTGCCTGCCTAAGGTAAATTATCTCTGATGGAGGATCACAGGAATCATCGGGTAGAGGGGTCCTTTCATCAGATTGGCTGGCTAAGCACTCTCTCAGCTGTGGAATGGCCAATAGGGGGAGGCAGCTTGATGTCTGAGATCTCCAGGACTCTAAACAAATCCAAATCATATTATGTGATATAATCTACTGTTAAATTCTGCTCTGTACTTGTAATATTTTAATTTTACTATTATATTGTATTGAGGATTACTTGTGTTTTGTTCTGTGTATTGTACTGTATTGACCGCCTTCTTTCTGAAATCCACTGCATGCCCAAACTACTTGGAAAGGGGTCTCTCTTTGAACTGCCTTTCCCAAGGTTTCTTCCATTTCTTTTCCCTACAAGGGTTTTTTTTTTGGTGAGTTTTTCCTTGTCTTCTTAGAGAGTCAAGGCTGGGAGGCTGTCAAAAGGCAGGGCCTGTTAAAGCCCATTGCGGCACTTCTTGTGTGATTTAGGGCTATATCATTCAACTTTATTTCACACTCCAAGTTGACAATTTATAGTTTTCATTTCAAATCATATTTCATGTTATGTGCGGTGTCATTAAAATAAATGATTTATTAAATACATGAAAACAATTTCACATACTACAAGAAGCACTATTTTTCTACATAAGTAATTTCACTAAAATATATAACACTTTAGTTTAGGTACTGCAAATACTCCTATACTCATTTACTCTTATGTAACAAGACCTTAACAAACTCTTTTTTGGGTCTTCATAATTCTTACAAAGGATCAGTAAAATGTTAATTCATCTCTGCAATGTGACCTACTGAAACAACTTCACTTTGGGGTGGTCTGAGGAGGCTTAACTGAGACACATTTCTCTTGATATTACATATTTAGTGTAAGACCTGTGAATCCATCATATTAATAGGTCATTTTACCATCATATCAATATGCCACACAGCACAGAGATGATTAACCTATCTTCTGATGTTTTTTAAGTGTTAAGAAAACCCAAAGAGCCATTGTTAAGGTCTTGTTGAATCAGAGTAAATGAGTAATGGATTCATTTTTGCAGTACCTAAGAGTTCAGATATCATTTTGTTATTTTTTTTACTAACTCTATTATCACATTTCACAATACATTCATTTATTTGCAAATGTATTTATTTTAATTTTGTCCAAGTGATCCCTCCATATGTAATATTCCCACCATTTTCACAAGCACTATCGCCATACAGTATTACTAAGAGGTTCAGGCATAGGATCTCATCTTCCTTCCAAGGTGACACAAAGACTAGATAGATAGATAGATAGACAGAACTTTATTTGTCCACAGGGGAAAATGTGGCTTTTTTATAAAAAGCTCCTTGAATATGTATCTTACATGGTTTACTGTTAGATGTATTTAATTGTATTTTATTACTACATATATTAATATTTTTTTCTTCACAATCTATTTTAAGTGACACAAATTGTAAATTCAAAGTGTCCAGGATTTGCAAGTCTGTAACACATACAGATTAACCACATGGCTAAATGTTACAAGGAGAAATCTCTGTTTTTCTTATGCAATTAATCCATCAATTCTTTAAAGTACTCTTTCCATTATATTATAGTAAGGAACTGAAGCCTATAATCGATCCCCACATAGAAGTGGGAAAGGATGAAGAGGAAGAAGAAGGAGGAACTGAAGCCTATCCTGACGGCAATGGGCCCAACTCAGGAACTGACCCTGGTTGCTTTTCTATCACACTAACACATATGCATCAACTTACTCATATCCAGCCAATATATAAACTGGAGAAACCACACATGTATGCAAGGAGAACCTACAATGTTCACCGGAATAAAAGTTGAACCCAAACCTCTGGAGCTGTGAACCAGAAGTAGCAAGCATTGCACTACTTTGTGTTTCACATTTCTATAATGTTTCAGAATATTTTTTTTGATTTTTACGAAATGGTTCGAATTAAACTTAGCACTTGGTTTAGTGGGGGTGGTCACTCTTTCTTCACCGCCATAACAATATCAAGTGTCAGGGCACTTGAAAGCCTAAACCAGTTTTACTATGAATCTTGCAAGTCTTTGTGAGAGCTTTACTGCACTTTGGTAAGAGTGTTTTAAATGAGGATCACAATATATTAAAATATCAGAAGTAGAAACTAACACAAAGTCAGTAAATGTGTTTATAATAATGTTTTGATATGAATGAAACAGACTACGCTTGAGTTCTGACCTAGTAAATTTCAGTGTAACGTTTTCCCTCCGACTATTTTGATATTTATCTTTGTATCATGGTTCTTCGATGAATAACTGCTCCTCATGCAGGGTTCATTCATGTCTTGTACCTAATTCTGTGAGTTTAGAAGGGAAATTGGTGGGTAGACAGAAATTTAAGAAAATCCTGCCAAGAATGTAGACTGAAAGATACAATAGTGTTGATTTTTAATATGAGACACCCTACATGCATGCAGCATCTGGATGTTACAGAGACTGTTTCAGAATGTTAATAAACAGCAACAAGTTTAACACGGTTACAAAATTATTTGTGTAAGCTCTGTCCCAGAACAATCCCTATGTGATGCGTAATTAAGATGCAACACAAAATACAAGCTAATTTTTTGTAATTATTCCATTTTATGTATCTATAGCAGAATGCCAAAGAAGACCTGAGGCACTACTGTGGCAAGCTGCATTCCCACTACACCATTTTTCCCGCAAAGAAGCATTAATAAGTGTTTTTGGTATAAAGGATTGTTTTTTTAGCCATTTTGTTTAATGTATGCACAATTACAGTGATGTCTGCCAGAAATCCCTTCCCACTAATAAACGAGTGGTGCCACCAGCCTCTTTAATTTTTGTAAAATAAATGTTTAGATGTTAGTACATTTTAATTTGATTTTTTCACTTTACAACATGGAAATTAAAAAAAAAACTTTAGTTTCACATTTTAATATTTATTAAAGGGTTTAAATATAAAATGCCCATTATAATGGACAGCAGGCATGGGGCTGCATCTCTGTCGGGATGGGTCTCAGTCCCTTACCTGGGCAGGGGGCCATGTTAATGAGTGTGCCAGAAAAAAAGGCAAAAGAGAAGAGGTAGGATGTTTCTTACCTTAACTAGGAGCTTAGCAGGAGATGCCAATGTGAATACTACTAAAGGGTATAAACACAAATTATATTGGTCTCATTATTTCCATAGTTCTCGACTTGCATTCGATGCTGTAGGATGCAGTTCCCAACAACACTGCAATGTACTAAGCAGGTTCAGAAAACTGATGGATGGATCATTGCTATTCATTAACTTTAGCTCAGCATTTAACATTAGAATTCTGTCAACTGATAAACAGAATGTATGTAGGCCTCAGCAATAACGTCTAACTGAATTGGTAGCAATATTTTCTCAACAATGAACAATGAAATCCTCCAGTGCTATACGCTTTCCTTTCTCTTCAGTTAGGATTGTGTGGATCAACACAGCCTGAAATCAATCTTGGAGTGCACTGAAAACACTAACTTCATACGCCAGTCAGCCAACAGTGAAAGGATGAACAACTGGGTAATATGATGCCATGACAACAAGCTTACTGTTAACACAGGACTAAAACAAAGAAGTATTTGTGAGATTTAAGAAACAGAGAGAGGTGGTCATACAAAAAAGACATCAGTGCCTGAGTAAAAGTTCGATCCCTGCAAGGGAAAGCAAAAGCGCTTACACCTGATGAGCTCCAAATAGGGCGAAACATGTGTAATGTACTCTTTATATTATTTGGCAGGTACTATGTAATATATATACTAGGAAGTTCGCCCCCTGCTCGCTTTGCTTGCCAACCCCCCCTCCCGGCCTGTGCTATGCACCAGCCACTTCACGTCTCTGCCGATGGCATTGTGAAGGGGGGGGCTGAATGCACCCCAAGGAGGCATGGTAGCTCTTTCGAAACCCCCTGTTAAATGGTGATACAATGGGAAACAAATACAGTTTTGTTTTTTACCTCCTTTTTTACCTCTTTGCTCAATCAGCTGGTGGTGTGCTGCAGTGTGATCTGGCACTTTGAACATTTAAAAGCCTGTACAGCAGCTGTACTACTCTTTGTCCTTTATTTCCGGCCCTGGGCATGCTTAAATCTCTTGGCACAAAGTCTCGTCTCGCGGCACGTGAGTTCTTGATATTTTTCAGTTTATAATTTAAAAAAGGAATACGAATCTGAAAATCAAACAACATCACGTTAAAGTTTGATACATTCTGAAAAGAATGATACCAAACACATATATGTAGGTTTTAAAATAAGCCCGATTTAAAGCATGACAAAAAAGTCACATACAATCGTTGCACTTTTAGGCTTAGGATTTTATATATATATATATATAGAGAGAGAGAGAGAGAGAGAGAGAGAGAGAGAGAGAGCAGATACTGTATATTTCTAGCAGATGTTCTGATTATGCTACTATTTCATGCCATTACCTGTTTAATTTGACTGTTTACTCACTTCATCCAATTTAGGGCTGGTGGGCCAGGGCCTGTCACAACAGTACTAGGTACTGGGCAGGTATCAGCTTTATGATAATAATAATAAATGAAGCTACAAATGATAATGTGGCTTTCTTTCGGCACTATCAATATTCAACAAGTTGCTTTATGGAATCAGAAAACAACGTATCTCTGCATTTTTACACTGTACATTTAAGGGAGGGTGGCATTGTGGTGCAGTGGTAGCTCTACAGCCTGCCAGTAAGGAGACCTGTGTCCAGGGTTCATCCTGCTTGGAGTTTGTATATTCTCCCCGTGTCTGTGTGGGTTTCCTCCCACTGTCCAATGACATTTAAGTTAGGTGAATTGGAGATACTAAATTGGCCCTAGTGTGTGGTTGGTGAGTGGGTGTGCATTTGACCTGTGATGGACTGGCACAGTGTCCAGGGTTTGTTCCTGCCTTGTGCCCTATGCCAGGTGGAATAAGCTCCAGCACCACCCGCAACCCTGTTCAGGACTAAACAGGTTAAAAAATGACTGACATTCAAACTATACAGTATACCTTTTTTGACAAACAAACATATTGAAATAATTACAATGTGTCTATTTTGATCATTTTAATACTGAAAGTACCTTTTCATGTTTATTTCTTTCTTTTTAAATTCCCCTCTTCTTTACGCACAAAACAGTTTTACAAAGACACCCACCCATACAGCTGATCATCTGTTTTCTGAAGCTGCTTAATCCATTTCATGGTTGCCTACCCTCACAGTATTGAGTGTTAGGTAGAAATCAATCCAAGACAGTGTCCCATTCATCGAGGGGCTTATTCATGCATACACACAAAGTCATACCAGGCCAGTATACATTCACCTGTTAGCCTAATGTTCAAGGCTTTGTGGGATTTGGGAGAATGTGAGAAATCTGCACCTAAACACTGTGGCGCTATACCCCTAATCATGGAATATCATATTTACAAAGCTTTGCGAATAAAGCTTTCATCCATCCTAATTTTCAAGCATTACCTTCAACACAAAATAAAACAGCAAAAGGTCAAATATTTGTATTAAACCTATGACCACTATAAAAAGTGAAACAAAATATCCATAATGAGATGTTTTACTTTAAATACATTCCAAATAAATCAGAGAAAAAGTGAATTTGTGTAAAGGACTTCTGAACTGATATGCTTTGCACTTAGCAGAACAGCATTACAGTTTGTCTTTTGTGACCCCTTCACCACTTAAATAAATGATTCCCTTGAGAAATGTCATCATGAAGAGGTCCTTATCAGGGAATTCTCCTTAGACTGTGCACACGTCTTTTTATAATGTAGCTATTTCATTTAGTAAGTCAGGAAAGTTCAAGTCTGTGACTCATTCACAGCAGTTGAACTATAAGAGTCATTAGCAGTTGAAAAGCAATGACAGTCACAAAGACCAACTAAATCCTAATAATAAGTAATCTTCTTGCAATAAAACAAGATCAGTTCCTCTTGGTTCTATGCCTGTCTTACTTCTTTTCAATTCATTTTAATTTAGTATTGTATAGAACTCTTCACTGAGTACTGTTGTGTGATTTTATGAATTCTGCCTATTCTATTTGCTTTGTGCTTCTCCTGCATGTTTTGTAGTCCCTCAAAACAACATTGAAGTCAAACATAGTTAAAACAGGTAAAAACCAGAATAGCAAAACATAACACTATGGCCTATTTAAGAATAAAGCTGCTAAAAGCTTCACTAAAGAGAAGAGTTTTTACATCCACCGAGGGATAACAGAAAATTTATAGCATCAGATCCCATGATGTCACAAACACAGTCACACAATCAATTCCAACAATGGGGAGAAAAATGAAGTTTTAAAATGAACAATGTGGAAAGACAATTTTGCTTCAGGGATTAATAAAGCATATAAAAAATCTGATTTTATTTATGCAAAAACACAAAATATATGCATAAAAGGACATAATTACTGCAATTTTGTTTTTTTTGGGGGGGTTTTGGTTTTTGAAGGTTTTTTACCATATAGTGTTTTCCTTGCTTTTTGACTTTTGGTCCATATTTAGGTTTTTCTTTCGTATAATGGACAGGTTTGGCTATGTACTGGATTTTTGTTTTTTGACCCTTTTTTTGCACCCATTTGCCCTTTTCCAGTAATCTTGTATTTAGTTTTATTATTTCCTTGAAATTCTGTTTCCTTTCTCTTCTCTGTTCCCTTTATATTTTTTATTTTATTTAGTTTGTATCTATTTGCCTTTTTGGTTTTTTTTCTTTTAATTATACTGGAATGTATTTATTGACTCTTCTCCCCTTTTCCCTTTTATATTTAGTTATATTATTTTTGTATTTTGTTTAGAATTGATACTATCTTATTTTTTATTTAACTTTGTTAAATACCTTGTAAATTTAAGATTTTTGCAGTGGTCAGGGTTTTATATGGTTTATTTTGTTTAATGAAATACATTTTTGTTCCAGTTTTTTTTTTTTTTTTTTTTTTTTTATTAACAATGTCACTGGCCACCTGAAGATGTGTATGCCCTACTGATAGTTTGGAACCATAAGTAATTCAAATATAAAATGGATTGCTGATGTAAAACGAAGGTTAAGTTTTACTGGGCAGTTCTTTTAAAAGAACACAGTTCTGAGAGTGCAAACATTTACAGTGAAAAAGAAAAAAAAATTAAATGATGTTGTATCCAAAGGAAACAAAAACACAGAAATTGCAATGCAAAACTAATAAGACTCTTACCCCAATATATAAAGGACAGTCTTGAAAACAAACCAGCCTACAAAACAAATAAATAAAAAGAATGGCTCTGCCACAACCACAGAAATACAGAAATGAAAACTCTTAACTCACACAAAAATCTGGAGTCTTTTCTGGCTAAATAGGAGCCTAGATCACCCCTAAATGGCCAGCCCTTCTTCACCCTGGTGTGTGCACTACTTACTCACACTCTCCCGCACTCTTTCACTTTCTATGTCTCCAATGAAGATCGTCTAACCAATCCCCTTCTTTGGTCCTCCATATCCTTATGAAGTCCAGTCCATTACCTCATCGGCCTACCAATCGACGTGGAAGCAACCAGTTTCCACTTGAGGGATGAATGGACTGTTTCACCAGATCCCTGTCTATTGTTAGAGAGCCTTAAGGTAGAGATAACACAAACACTACACATGGAACCAAACTGTAAATTTGATATAAACTGTTTACAAACACCTATGAACCCACTTTGTGACTCCTAAAAGAAACCATAAAACCAATAAGACACTCCCCCATGTCTGACTTACACTAACACTCTTAATATGTCCTAAGCATTGATCTGCTCAAGACATCTTGATCACGACTACTGTAGATGAGGCCTCAGTGTCACAAATGATAACCATAATCCACAGGACTCTGTCAGATTAGAGAATCAGCTCTTTAGGATGCTCCTGTGCCTGTTTCTCCTCTAGCCATCTAGAAGAACACTGGAACAAGTGGGATATACCATGGTTATACAGTAGCTGGACTTTGCCAGATTACTCAGGCAATATCAACCAGAAGGAACAAAGCTTGACTGGTGCAAAACAAAATCTATCCACAAACGTATCAGAGCCAAGTATTCAATGCAATCCCTTGGAGCACTCCCTGTCCCAACAGAATAGTTTGTAAGGCAGAATGTGACCTGTGGCAGGGTCACCCACAGACACAAGGATATGTTGTGACAGACCATCCATATGGTTCTTTCTCCAGTCCTTGATCCACAACTTGAGTTTAGGAAAATGCAAACAATGTCCATGGTACATCATGGTGCATCAGAAAGAAACATCACTACACAATTTCTGAGAATGTTCCATGGAGCAAGAATTGAGGAGATTGTCTACCCAGATATAGCCTTTCATACCACATAGTGGGTTCTTTTCATCCCGCGCACACCTGAAATAACCCAGGGTCTTGGTGTCTCTTATGCAACATAAAGGATGTCCCTTGGCTCATCAGGAACCACCTTGTGGAAAGAAGAAAGAAGATTGTAATTGGCTAACTTTCCTGGATAGTCTCAAGCGAAAAAGAATTTTGATTCACCCCCATTTCCCAACCTACTCCCTTAAGATGCTGGTAAAACTTTGCACACCCTGCCTCCCACCATGAACAGCCCTCTTATTGCTTTATTGAAAATATGTAGATATTCTGACTAGAGAAACAGTGCACAACATACAATGCTCAGTATCAACTGCATGCTGTAAGTCAAGTGCTGTGATTTGATGTAGATATGTTGTTTAGCTTAGAGTGTACCACTTCTCGAGTCCTACTATGATATATAGCAGAAGGGTAGACTGTTTATGGTGAATTTACAATATTTATGTCTAAACAGAAAATAATATATAAATTTTAGAAATGCAAATAAAGTGTAACAAAAAATATTTCCTTAAAGTACTATGAAAAAACAGCTATTGTTGACAACCCTGCTTTAGACCACAGTGTTTCTTCTCCACTTAGCCTACTTATTAGCTTGCCTGCTTAGAATGTGAGCATACATGGTGATTGTATTTGCTAAGTCATCATAAAACTCTTTCACACTGCTTTACCATTCCAGTTAATTACATTCTGCTTTTATGCATACCTAAGCTGAACCATTTAACCTTAATAGACTAAAATCACATGCTATTTTTGAGGTTGCTGTTCATTGAGTATCTCAAATGAGTTCTTTTTGTCAATTATCTACCTTTGTTGTTTCTTCATCTTTTATCTTGCTTTTAAGCAGGAGGCCAAGCACAAATAAAAATTGTACTTCGACTTACATCAAAACCGAAATTAGACTCATTTCACAGTGTCAGACTGCCAGCCTTTAGACCACTAAGGAGCATTGGATTGATCTTGTAGACTAGCCTGACACGTGAGGAAGAAATGTTTATGAAGCAGAGAAGGTTGGATTCGTTACATGGTGAGTGTACTGTAACTCTGGTTGTATTTTCCAACACTATATTATTACAGCATTACATGTCTGTAGTACCAGGGTGTTGTACCGTGTTAGCCATTATGAATGTAGAGAAAAGCCAAGCAAAATGACACCTTTTATTGGCTAACTAAAAAGATTACAATATGCAAGCTTTCAAGGCAACTCAGGCCCCTTCTTCAGGCAAGATGAAGAAGGGGTCTGAGTTGCCTCGAAAGCTTGCATATTGTAATCTTTTTAGTTAGCCAATAAAAGGAGTCATTTTGCTTGGCTTTTCTCTGCAGTATTACAGTACCTCTGGAGAAGCAGGACATGTTTCCCTGACTTATGTTTTTCCGAGAAATTGTAGTCCTGGTCTTGCCTAGATTGATTCAGTTGTCCTGTTTCTGAAAATGCTGGTTCTGTTTTTGATTGCTTTGTATGAGAAGAGTGAATGTTGGTCTGTTTGGGATAAGTACTGTACTTGTCTTAATAAAATACTTGAAAATTACATGGAAAACAGCTACTAGTGTCACTGTATCATATTCTACACTCTATCTCATTAATTATTAAAAATGCAGAAGGAAGCCACATGCATTGATATTGATTACTTAAAGGAAAAACTGCTGACCATACTACTGTAACTCCTTATTGAGGATTATCTAAAATACAGCATATTCCAGTATTTTCATAATTTAGTTATTAAATATGTAGTCTATAACCAAGAATTACCTGTAATCATTGAATAAGATATTTTTTACAATCAATAACTAACATATTTTCATCTTCAATTTTTTCTCTACTAATCATAGACAGCACATTGAGAAAAATATGAGTGAGTTTAGAGTTTAGAGATGTTTATGTGCACATCAAGGCAAAATAAAAAATATATTAGGGTTTTTTTATTGTACATTACTAGATGTAACTTTATTAAGAGTCTGATAGGTCCAGCTGCCAGATTTGGACATGAACTCTCTGGATGCTAGTCATATACAGGACACATTAACTCATACAGGGACAGTTTAATGTTGTCATTCAGTCTGTCACCATAAGGAAAGAAGAAAGGGTTATTCCACCACTAAAAAAAAATAACAAAAGAAGGTTAGAGATGCAATGTGTTTACTGTGTAGCCTTTATCAGATGTGGCCATCACCTTGTCTTTGTAGTCCTATTCCTAGCAGATAGTGGTTTGGAGAACAGGTGCTCTCCAACAGTTCCTGATATGTACTAGGGTCAAAGAAAATGAAGAACAAAGCAATAGCAGAAAAACAGTCAAACTGAAGAACAAAGCCCAATACAAAAATCAAAGTCAAAAAGAAACATGCAAAAATTATTAATGGTTTTATAGTCCTAAATAACACCAGAAATGGCAGTGCCTGTGAATGAAAATGATAAAGAAAATACTAGCATAAGTATAACACACAGAATACATGCAAATTTAAATTCTGTACAAGTCAAAACCCAGGAATCATAACAATAAACATTTAAAGAAAATCAAACTAATAAATTGCACAGATCTTCTAACAAATATGATTGTCTATCTTTCTACAGTCAGCTCCATAAGTATTTGGAGATTATTTTGGCTTTGTGTACCACCAAAATGGATTTGAAACAAAGCAGTCAAGATGTGATTGAAGTATAGAATTTCAGCTTTAATTCAAGGGTTATGAGACATTTAGAAAAGACAGACATTTTTTATACATGGTCCTCCTATATTTGGACAAACTAACATAATCATAAATATAATGATCGTTTTCAATATTTGGTTGAAAATCCTTTACAGTCACTGACTGCATGAAAGTCAGGAATCAATGGCCATCTCCAAGTGCTGGGTTCCCACCCTACTGATACTTTGTCAGGCCTTTACTACAGCTGTCTCCAGTTGCTGCTTGTTCATTGGACTTTTCTCCCATCAGTTTTGTCTTACTCAAGTGAAATGTAAGTCCAATTGGGTTGAGGTCAGTTTATTGACTTGACCTTGGAAGAATATTCCACTACTTTCTGTTGAAAAGCACTTGGTTTGTGTTCACAGTATGTTTTGGCTCATTGTTCATCTGTACTGTGAAGCGTCGTCCTATAAGTTTTGCTGCATTTGGCTGAATCTGAGCAGATAGTATAGCCCTATAAACTTCAGAATTCATCCTGCTACTTCTACCAACAGTCATGTCATTAATAAACACTATCTATCTATCTATCTATCTATCTATCTATCTATCTATCTATCTATCTATCTATCTATCTATCTATCTATCTATCTATCTATCTATCTATCTATCTATCTATCTATCTATCTATCTATCTATCTATCTATCTATCTATCTATCTAATGACTGACTTTCATTCGCAGCCTTGCATGCCCATGCCATAAAACTGCCTCCGTCATGTTTCACAGATGATGTCGTATTCATTGAATAATGAGCCATTTCTTCTCTTCACTATACTTTTCTTTTTCCAACATTTTGGTATATTGATCTTAGTTTCCTTTGTCCAAAGAAAATCTTTCCAGAACTGGATAGGCTTTTAAAAATATTTTCTGGCAAAGTTTAATCTGCCATTCCTATGCTTGAGTTTTACCAGTGGTTTGCACCTTGCGGTAAACCCTTTCTTTTTACTTTCGTGAAGTTTTCTCTTGTAGACTTTGGTTTGGCTAAATGTTGCGAAGGGGATTTTTTCACCAAGCACAAAACTCTGTAATGATGCAGAACAGTTGTCTTCTGTGGTGTTCCAGACCTTCTGGAGTTGCTGAGCACACTAATGTGTTCCTTCTTTTTAAAAATGCACCAAATGGTTGATTTGATCACTCCTTGTGTTTCTGCTATCTCTCTGATGGGTTTGTTTTGTTTTCTCAGCATAATGATGCCCTGTTTTTATTTGTACAGACAGCTCTTTGGACCTCATATTGAGAGTTCACAGTAACAGCTTCCAAATGTAAATTCCACACTTGGAATCAATTTGAGACCTATTACCCGCTTAATTGTTAATGAAATAATGAAGGGACTGCTCCTACCTGACTATGTAACAGCTTGTCAGTAAAATGTTCAAATACTTTTAAGCCTCTGGAAAGGTGGGGTCTATGCAGAAAAATGGCTGTCCTTCCTCAACGGCTCATAACAATAGTTTTGGTAAACCCCTTAAATTAAAGCTGAAAGTCTACACTTCAGTCACATTTTGACTGCTTTGGTTCTGATCCATTGTGGCATCATACAGAGCCAAAATTATTAAAATTGTGTCACTGTCCAAATACTTATGGACATGACTCTATCTATCTATCTATCTATCTATCTATCTATCTATCTATCTATCTATCTATCTATCTATCTATCTATCTATCTATCTATCTATCTATCTATCTATCGTACAGTACATTGCCCTCTATCTATCTATCTGTCTTTACATGGAGAAAATGTCTGATCAATGTCAAGCAAATCCCTCTCTCTGTCAAATTTTCACAGTGCAGTGACTGAGAGTAAGCATTATTTTTTCCTTTCTTATCAATGCAACGGTTTTTATGTGTGCTTCAGTTCTGCCAGACATCAGTACTTGAAGAAAGCAAAGAAAGGGAAAACAGCATGAAAGTAGTGAAACAGCAAAGATAGCCTTAGGATAAAACAGGACCTGCCTGAAATAAAGAAGAGTGTGACCTGCTGGTTAAGACGTTCAGCTTTAAACTTCATCCTTGTGGGTACTAACAATGTCAACCTTGTGCTTTACAAGCAACCTAAACAAGTCAAATAAATTGCCTAGAGTTAAATTGCAAAAATTAAGTTCATATTTTGCCTAAAAGATATTGAGAGATTTAATTAACTAAAGGTTTGTTCATTAAAATAGAAATGCAACTTCATACCTAGTAGAGCCTCAAGCATTTCACAGGAGTGCCCCAGCCAAGCGAATGAGTAAGTGAATTCTCCTTTAAAAGAACAGGTGATTTTATTATCATTTAGGTGGATTCAATCCCATCTTGTTTATGAAATAAAACAACACATAACGAGGATGGTTTTGGGTATAGCCAGTTGAGTAATCTTCTCCAGATTTCAGGATCATGATGACTGCAGCAAAATGTTTATTGCAAATAATGCAGTGTGAGGTTTCCAGACTGCATAGTTGAATAACAGAAGATGGGTGTAGTGCAATTTCCTTAACTTTTGTTCAAAAAAGGTGTATTTGCTAAATTGGTAAGTCAGGATCCAGAATGAGAGAAATGCATACCAAAAGAAAATCATTAGTCCAATAAAGTTTGTTTTAAAAAGGTTTAGTGAAAATTCAAAGCAAACAGTTCACAAATAAATAGAGAAAAGGTTGCTACACATGCAGAATAAAAGGCAAAAAAAGGAAAAAAAGTCTCTTCTTTAAACTTAACTTTCTCCATGTTAAAAACAGTTGTTTTCTATACTTAAAGATGAGTTATTTTCTGTGCTTTACTTAATACATTCAGTATGTTCTATACCTTCAATTGAGTTCAATAGAGCATGTTATGTTACATACAACTGGGCACGTTTTGCCCTCCATGCTTTATCTACGGCAAGGCAGGTCACTAACTGAGTCTAATCTGTAGTCAGAAGGACAAGAAATAGTTAGAATATTCCATTTTAATTTAGCTTGTAGATGTTATAATAGACCCTCCCATATACTATGCACTAATATATAGGCTAACATTTAACACAACTAAGAAAATACTTTTATTAACTTAACATATAACCTAAATAACTAACAAATGGTTCTTACAAAAGGCCTTTTTTTGAGCAATGATAATATGATTTTTTTCTATTACATTAAATCAGTTCTAGGAAATATTTGTAATTTTACATGAAATACAGGGCGTTGGACTATGCATTAAGTATAAATTAGCTGGCACATCTTTCCCTAATATAAGGAAGCAAGAAAATGTCATCTTTAAGTTATGGTTCTTGTTTATTATTGAAAGTATTTTCTTTAAACAGTTTGTCCTATTTGAGGTCATTAGATGCCAAACCTATAAGTAAAATTGTAGAACATTTTAATAGTGTTCAACCTAAAATTACAGTTGAATGCTAATTTGAGAAATCTATTATGGTGCAGAAATACTGTCTCTAAGTCCCAGCAGAGGGAAAGGAGTAACCTGTAACAACAATAAGCCATTTTGCCTGCTTACTGTCTAATCTCCGTCCACAAACTGACATTTAACCCATCTGGCCATACTCAGCACTATCCTCACACATTTAATGCCCATTTCCCAGTGTGGTGTGAGTCTGGCATTTAGCTGCTGTCTGTAGATTTCAATAGCCAGCGTACACTGTGACCTCCAAAGCCATGTCTGCTGCACTATTTCCCATACTTGGGCTAAGGAGAGTCTTTCACAGCAAACCCTGGCTTGTATTCTCTGGTTGGTAATAACTTAATAACAACTGGGCAATAAATTCACCTGTTCAAACTAATGTTGTGCTTGGCAACGATTTCCTCTTTTCTTATTTTTTCACTCAAGGGATGGTTCAATTGCTAAAAAGACTTTTCATAAATATAGCAAGTAAATGCAGGACTGGGGAATAGCATCACAGCCACTTAAGGAGCTCAACAACCTTATAAAGATTGTGTATGAGTGTGCGTCTCTATATGTGTTCATGAATAGATGATACAACCACTTGTAGGTGAAATTTATTTTATTAGCCCAATGAAAGAGGAAACTAGCAAACAAAGCAGTTCTGCTAAAATGTTTCTGACAAGGACTTACCATTCTACCCAACAACTTTGCCTACACTATTTGTCTAATTTCTCCAGAATAGTGTCAAGATGAGTTTTGAAGTTTCTTCATTATCCTACTTGTGAACTTATTCCATGTGTCTATTATGGTGAAGAAAAACATTGTAATAATGTTTGTATGAAATCTGCCATTAACAGGTTTCTTTCTGTGTTCCTGTGTTGATGAATTTATTTTACACAGCAGGGATCTAATTAGCAGTACTAATTCCTTTTCTTATTTTAAATGATTCAACCATGTTAATTCTTAATTTTCATTTGCTCACACTAAAAAGGTTCAGCTCCTTGAGTCTTTCCTCACACCTTATACCTGAATGAGCAGGACATCAGCCTAGTCCCTCATCTCAGCACTGCTATACCTTTTTAAGATACTTTCTCATACAATGTTTAAGGCACCTACTGCAATAGTCATGTCTGTCTGTCTGTCCAAACAGCTCATCTTCCAGTGGACAGATTTTTCTGAAATTAGACATATTCTTATACAGGGAAATATTTCAGGATAGTTCAGTTTTTATTGAGACATCTTAAGTAGGGTGCTCTGTTCAAAGCTCTTAAATTTTAAAATCCCCCAATTGAAAAGCATTTTCGAATTTGCAAACTTGTCTATCTTAAAACAGAGAATGTTTTATGCAGCTTCAATTATATATAAATCGAATATAAAATCCTACTAATAACCTACAAAGCTTTAAATAACCTCGCGCCAAACTACATCAGTGACCTTCTCCATCACTATGTGCCTGCCCGCCCACTAAGGTCCTCTGATTCTGGTAATCTTGTTCTGCCCGTCACTAATCTACACTCCATGGGTGACAGGGCCTTCAGCTGTATAGCGCCCAGACTCTGGAATGACCTACCAAAATTAATCAGGTCAGCTGACTCCATGAATTCTTTTAAAAAACAACTCAAAACTCATCTGTTCAGGAAGGCTTTTAGCTCTACTTGACTTTATTACCTTTCTCTCAGTTTACTTCTCTGTCAAGATGCTCATGTAACCTGTATGTGTGTGCGAGACCATCAATTATGTTGTCTGTTTTTTGTTTTTTTTCAGAATTTACTGTCTTAATCTTCTTTGTTTATTTATCTGGTTTGTACAATGCTATATACTGTATATTCTGCCGTTCTTTATTTATTCTGTAAGTGCCTTGAGCATGGGAAAGGCGCTATATAAATAAAATGTATTATTATTATTATTATTATTATATATTACTGTTTAAAATTTTTTAGAGGTGACATCACCTTGTATATATTCTGCTTTTACTATTCTAACAGCTGCTGAGATCCACAGTACTAGTTAGTCAAAACTCACAAAGAAGCACTCACACAAGCCACCAGAGGCGTGACCACGGGGGGGGCTGGGGTGAGCACTGCCCCCCCAGAGAAAAGCCATGCCCCCCCTGCAAAATGCTCTGTCTGTCCAATGAAAACTCTGGAGAAGAATAACATTTGATTTTCAAAACTGAGTTGCTTTCCAATCGGCCCGTTTGAATTTGGGGCGTATCCGGCAGTGTCTCCTCCACTAGACAGGCTCCGTGCTGCTCACAGTTCACTTCGCTGCACATTTTGCAGCACGTTTTGAACCTGTTAGATAGATAGATAGATAGATAGATAGATAGATAGATAGATAGATAGATAGATAGATAGATAGATAGATAGATAGATAGATAGATAGATAGATAGATAGATAGATAGATAGATAGATACTTTATTAATCCCAAGTGGAAATTCACATTGATCGTATTCTTTAATTAAAATCGCGTATACGTTCCATTCTTCGTTTTCTGGCTGGTAACACCAAAGGCTATACATAGGTGGCTTATTAAAAAGCAGACATCTTCAACCTCTGTCCCTCCGCAAGCTGCTGGCTCCACGGGTGAGCCCAGCACCGCTGCTACCAACATGGAGCACAGAGCACCCACGTCGGGAACTGAAACTCCAAAAGATGTAGATAAGCCTACACAATCCTCCAGCTCTGCGCCCGTGTCGGGTACTCCAAACCTCTGCCTTCAACAAAATATACAGTCCGGTCTGCCTGACTTAAATATGGATAGTCCATCCCAGCCCATTTTAATTAATTATCCCAAGCGCGCATTCGGAAAGAAATTCAGATGTTTTAGTGCAAGCTGGTATCAGTCTCGACCATGGCTTGAATATTCTGTTGTCCGTGATGGCAGCTTTTGCTTTGCCTGCCACATATTTAGTGTTTCCAATTTGGACCGCGAGGACATAGTCACCAAACACGGCTACACTAATTGGAAAAAAGCTCTAGAAAAAGACGGTGGCGGCTTCCACAAACACGCGTCTAGTATCCCGCACGTCAGAGCCATGTCTGCATCACAGCACTCATCATTGGTGTGTCTTCAGCTGCATGCGAAAGCTCTTTCTCTACTTTGAACCGCATTCTCACTCCACTCCACCAAACAATGCTGCATTCAAGGAAGAGAAATTTAGTCATTCTGGCACATGAGAAAAACATCACAGAAAATCTAGACATGAATGAATTTATTTCAGAATTTGCCAAGAGTAACCGCAGACTGGTCCTGTAGATAATATCCAGGTTAAACGCTGGAAACTGATGTCCTATAGCCTCCCATGACTACAATAAGCCACGTTTCTGTTCTTGCTCTCATATGTTGTATACATTTGACTTTATTGATATTTACCTTGTAGATGTAGTTCTATATTTGTTCACAAAAAATAATAGTACAAGTTCCATTGCCTCTGTTGATTTTATTGAACAATAGTTTATGATTTATGCCACAATTTTTGCTTTTATATGTTACATAAAACTATGTTGTTATTATTATTTAACCCCCCTACAAAAATGGGGATGGATGGATGGATGGATATTTTTTGCCCCCCCCCAGACAAGCCAAATGCCCACCCACACATGATGTTCTGGTCACACCTCTGCAAGCCACTCATACACCAACTCACTCCTCCTGCTGCTTGAGGCAAGTGAAATGTAAGCATTGAAAAGAAATGAAGAGGAAAGAAATTATGTGTCACTCTATAAGCACAGAGTGATCAAATATTGTCTTAGTATTTACATTGCACTGAAAGCAATCTGCACTACTGTGTTTCCCCGAAAATAAGACAGGGTCTTATATTAATTTTTGCTCCAAAAGATGCACTAGGGCTTATTTTCAGGGGATATCTTATATTTATTCATGTACAACAATATACATTTATCCAAATACAGTCATGTCATCTTCTTCTGGAATATTGTCATACCTCTCCACATTCAAACCCTGAATTTCAGCCTGAATTTCTTGCTACTCCAGCCACTTTTAGGATCCTCCAGGATCGATGTGTGTGCTTCGATGTTTGATGAAAGGTTCGATGTGGTGAAGCAAATGCTGACATACAAATGCATTTGTGGTGCTTTGATATTTATATTCCCCAAAGTAATAACATGATATATACATCTTCTGTGCCGTCTTCTTTTTTGCACCTTTACAATACCGTACAGCGCCGTATTTGAGCCACAGAGAAACAAAAAAAAGGACATAATGAAAATGTCTATTTTGTGATTAAAGTGTAAATTTCAGCTTTAAACTCGAAATGTCCTCTTTAACCTCGTAGTTTACTTTATCATTAAAGTAGACTGTTGTAAGCATCATCTTAAAACCGACCCAGTTGTTAAGTCGCTACGCGCTTCTGGGGCTTCCTCCTGACCTGACATTAGCGCAAGACAGAAACAAAATCCCTGGACGGGGCATCAGCTCATCGCAAGGTGAACACAAGCACACACATACACTAACGTCATTGTAGCTTCACCAAATCCCCAAACCTTCATGTCTTTGGATGGAAAATTGAGCACACTGTGAAAACCCACCAGGAAAACATGCAAACTCCAGGCAGGGATCACAAGGGACGTGACTCCCTGCGAGACAGCAGCACTACCGCACTGTCACCGTGCCACCCCATATGTGTAACTATTAACAGTATTCATTATTTAAACAAAGTTAACTATTTATCTGTAAAATGTAACATAAATATTTTAATGCATTTCATAATGAAAGTGATATCAAGTATAAATCTAAGAATTCTAAATGTTTCTTAGATGTTTGGATAATTTAATGCATTGTTGGGTTTTTACTAATATTAATAGCTAGACGGGAAACTTACTTCAGTTGCTTTTCTCTTTTCAAGGAGTAATGTTGATTTTGATTTTACTCTAGTATTGGTAATTTTGCATTTATAGTTTTGTTTCTTATGGTAATTTCGCATTATTGTCGATATGTTGGCATTTATTGGGTAATTGACTGGTGTGGTATTGTTACTATAGTTGAGAAAGAATGGATTTTACTCTGTTTACTGCGCTAAATACTTGGGGTGGTTCTGCTGTTTTTATTTTTTTGGGTCCCTTCAATTTAATTAAATTCAATTCTATTTTATTGTTCCAAAAAAGAAAATTTGGTTTGTCTGCAGGTTTTACAAAGAGACCACAACATAACACAGGGTGCTGGGGGAAATTGGACTACTGTTGGCTGAAGAAGAAGAAGAGAGGGAAGGTGTGTCCAGAGGAGAGGTGGAAGGTTAAGAGAGTGGAAGTGAGGGTAGGAACTTTGAATGTTGGCAGTATGACTGATAAAGGGAGAGAGTTGACCGATATGATGGAGAGAAGGAAGGTTGACACCAGATGTAAGGTGAGTAAGGGCAGGTGTATCAGAGGCAGGTTCAAATTGTTCTACCATGATGTGGATGGAAATAACAATATGTCAAGAGTGTTTTAGTCGTGAAAAGAATGTCGGAGAGAGTGTTAATTATGAAGCTGGAAATTGAAGGTGTGATGATTGAATGTTATTGGTGCATATGCCTCACAAATTGGGTGTGAGATGGATGAGACAGAATATTTCTGGAGTGAGTTGGATGAAGTGGTGGAGAGTGTACCTAAGGGTGAGAGAGTGGTGATTGGAGCGGATTTCAATTCATTCAAATTCAGAAAATGTTAAATGTATAAACATTGCAAACACAACATTCAAGCATATAATAAATAATAAACTGTAACATTTCATTCAAATTCAAATTCACAAAATGTTAATGTGTAAACATTGGAAACAGAACAGTCAAGCATATAATGAATATTAAACTGTAACAGTTGTAGTATAGCTGTTAGAGGTCCAAGTGAAATAGTGTGAGCCACCAAAGCAGTCCAGAATCTCCACTAGTTTGTCCAGAGCAGTCTTAACCCAGACCAGCCAGTCTCCAACAGCGAAAAGCAAGCTTCAGCCTGACTAGGTCCCATAATGGAAAAACAAGCTTCAAAACTGAACTGAACTGAAAAATATATCACAGGAGGGAGAACTGTGAAACCCTTGGTTTGTGTTGAGAAAAATAAACTTCAAATCTAAAAGGTAATCCAAGGTAACTAAGTCTCAAAATACACTTTCAGAAAAAAACTAAGAAACAGAGCAGAAAAGCAAAATCCAAATGAAAAAGAAATACCTGAATATCATCCAATGAATTTCAATGAGCTGGGAATGAACAATGAAAATAACAGATCAAGAACAAGCAAAAAATACAGAGACTGGCTTCCATATCCTTGTTGAAGTGCATGTAGTATCTATGGGTGACCAGACACCCTGCATTACCCAGTGTCATAAATTGGTTTTTGGAAATGATAGTTTTCACATTTTATTTATTTATACAGTATAATTGTTACTTTTTACTGTAATATCACACCATTATTTTGACACTTGTTTTGATTTTGGACACTGTCTATGTTGTTTTATTGCAATATTTTTGTCAGCAATGACATTTGCTGTCAGTCATTAGAGCAGACATTATCACGGGTTAGTGGGACTGTTTAAAATGGTGACAAACATTTTCATTATCATGATTTTTGACAAGAACAAATTGCTTTTATTAGCAATTCTGTTTTTGTTAGACACTTAATATTATTAGTTATGGTTTTGGCCTGTTGTTTTTCTAAAATTTAGACCTGAAATTTTCAGATAAGTTTATAGTTTTGACATTTTCTATTTTGCTTTCTGACTTTCAATTCAGTGCTTCATTTTTCAGTTTCTTTATTTTCTGTTTTTGTGACCCTTTGACATGTTAATTTTCCATTTGTCTATCATACTCAGGACAACTCCATGCCCCCCCTTACCATTTAGAACATTAGAGCAATCTAGATGAGAACAGGCCATTCAGCCCAACAAAGCTCGCCAATCCTATCAACTACTTCTTCTTTATCTTCTTTCGGCTGCTCCCGTTAGAGATTGACACAGCGGATCATCTTCTTCCATATCTTTCTGTCCTCTGTATCTAGCTCTGTTACACCCATCACCTGCATGTCCTCTCTCATCACATCCATAAACCTTCTCTTAGGCCTTCCTCTTTTCATCTTGCCTGGCAGCTCTATCCTTAGCATTCTTTTCCCAATATACCTAGCATCTCTCCTCTGCACATGTCCAAACCAACGCAATCTCGCCTCTCTGACTTTGTCTCCAAACCATCCAACCTTATCTGACCCTCTAATGTATTCATTTCTAATCCTATCCATCCTCGTCACACCCAATGCAAATCTTAGCATCTTTAACTCTGCCACCTCCAGCTCTGTCTCCTGTTTTTGGTCAATGCCATTGTCTCCAACCCATATAACATAGCTGGTCTCACTACCGTCCTGCAGATCTTCTCTTTCACTCTTGCTGATACCCGTCTGTCACAAATTACTCCTGACACTCTTCTCCACCCATTGTACCCTACCTGCACTCTCTTTTTCACTTCTCTTCCACAATCCCTGTTACTCTGTACTGTTGATCCCATGTATTTAAACTCATCCACCTTTCTTAATTCTACTCCCTGCATCCTCACCATTCCACTGACCTCCCTCTCATTTACACTCATGTATTCTGTCTTGTTCCTACTTTCTAGAGCATATCTCTACCTCTCCAGGGTCTCCTCAACCTGCTCCCTACTCTCACTACAGATCTTAATGTCATCAGCAAACATAGTCCATGGGTACTCCTGTCTAATCTCGTCTGTCAATCTGTCCATCACCATCGCAAATAAGGAAGGGCTCAGAGCCAATCCCTGATGTATTCCCACCTCCATGTTGAATGCTTCTGTCACTCCTACCACAGACAACAACAACATTTATTTATATAGCACATTTTCATACAAATAATGTAGCTCAAAGTGCTTTACATAATGAAGAAAAGAGAAATAAAGGACAAAGTAAGAATTAGAATAAGACAACATTAATTAACATAGAATAAGAGTAAGATCCTATGGCCAGGGAGGACAGAAAAAAACAAAAAAAACTTCAGACGGCTGGAGAAAAAAAATAAAATATGCAGGGGTTCCAGACCATGAGACCACCCAGCCCCCTTTGGGCATTCTACCTAACATGAATGAACAATCCACTTTGTATTTAGGGTTCTCATGGAAGGACTTGATGATGATGGTCATGAAGACTTCTGGCTTTTAATCCATCAATGTAGGAACATCACGGTGCTTTGATTAGGTGGTGGTGGCGCAGGTCGCCACCACAGAAAACAGGGAAAAGAAACAGAAGAGAGAGTAGGGGTTAGTACGGATTTTAGAGCCACCATGAATAGTTATTATAATGAATTGAATATACAGAGCATCAGGATTAAATGAAGGTGAAGTTATCAGAAAGCCATGTTAGAGTAATGTGTTTTCAGCAGTTTTTTAAAGTGCTCCACTGTATTAGCCTGGCAAATTCCTACTGGCAGGCTATTCCAGATTTTAGGTTCTTTTAAGTTTTGCTCTTGGAATTCTAGGCAGACACTCATTTGAGGATCTAAGGTTACGATTTGGAATATAGGGTGTCAGACATTCCGATATATAAGATGAGGCGAGATTATTTAAGGCTTTGTAAACTATAAGCAGTATTTTAAAGTCAATTCTGAATGACACAGGTAACCAGTGTAGTGACATCAAAACTGGAGAAATGTGCTCGGATTTTCTTTTCCTAGTTAGGATTCTAGCAGCTGCATTCTGCGCTAGTTGCAAACGATTTATGTCTTTTTTGGGTAGCCCTGAGAGGAGTGCGTTACAGTAATCTAGACGACTGCAAACAAAAGCATGAACTAATTTCTCAGCATCTTTCAATGATATAAGAGGTCTAACTTTTGCTATATTTCTTAAGTGAAAAAATGCTGTCCTAGTGGTCTGATTAATATGTGATTTAAAATTCAGGTTACAGTCAACAGTTACCCCTAAGTTCTTTACCTCCATCTTGACTTTTAATCCTAATGCATCAAGTTTATTTCTAATAATCTCATTGTCTCTATTATTGCCAATCACTAAAATTTCAGTTTTCTCTTTATTTACCTTGAGAAAATTACTATTCATCCATTCAGAAATACAAGTAAGACATTGTGTTAGTGAAATAACCGCGTCTGGGTCATCAGGTACATATTGATAAATACAGCTGTGTGTCATCAGCATAGCTGTGGTAGCTCACGTTGTGCCCCGAGATAATCTGACCTAACGGAAGCATGTAGATTGACAAGAGCAGCGGACTCAGGATAGAGCCTTGTGGAACACCATATAGGATATCATGTGTCTTTGAAGTATAATTACCACAACTAACAAAGAATTTTCTCCCTGCCAGGTAGGATTCAGACCAATTTAAGACACTGCCAGAGAGGCTCACCCATTGACTAAGGCGATTTCTAAGAATGCTGTGATCAATGGTGTCAAATGTGGCACTCAGATCTAAGAGGATGAGAACATATAAATGGCCTCTGTCTGCATTTACCCGCAAGTCATTTACTGCTTTAACGAGTGCAGTTTCTGTGCTGTGATTTGTTCTAAAACCTGACTGAAATTTATCAAGAATAGCAGACCTCGCCATTGTCACACTTCCCTCTTACATATCCTATACAACCCTTAGATACTTCTTTGCCACTCCCGACTTCCAGATGCAATTGCACAATTTCTCTCGAGGTCATATGCTGTTATATGCTTTCTGTCATATGCTTTCTACAGGTCCACAAAGACCCAATGCAGCTCCTTCTGGCCTTCTCTATACTTCTCTATAAACACCCTCAGAGCAAACATCACATCTGTGGTGCTCTTTCCTGGCATGAAACCATACTGCTGCTCATCACCTGCTACTAATCATCACCTCCCTTCTTAACCTAGCTTCCACTACTCTCCCATAACTTCATATTGTGGCTCATCAATTTTATCCCTCTGTAGTTACTACAGCTCTGCACATCCCCCATTTTCTTAAAAATCCACTCCTCGGGCATCTTATCACTTTACCAAGATTCCATTAAACAATCTGGTTAAAAAATCTACTGCCATCTCTCCAAACACCTCCATGCTTCCACAGGTATGTCATCTGGACCAATGCCCTTTCCATTCTTCATCCTCTTCATAGCCTTCCTTACTTCCTCCTTGGTAATCTGTTTCACTTCCTGATTCAATATTGTCATATCATTCAACCTTCTCTCTCTCTCTCTCGTTCTCTTCATTCATCAGCCTCTCAAAGTACTCTTTCCATCTGCTCAACACACCCTCCTCTCTTATGAGTGTGTTTCCATCTTTATCCTTTATCACCCTAACCTGTTGCACATCTTTCCCAGCCCTGCCCCTCTGTCTAGCCAATCGGTACAGGTCCTTTTCTCCGCTCCTTAGTTTCCAACCTCTCATACAACTCATCATATGCCTTTTCTTTAGCCTTCACCACTCTCTCTTTTCACCTTTTGCTTTATCTCCTTGTACTCTTGTCTACTTTATTCTTCTCTCTGACTATCCCACTTCTTCGCCAACCTCCTCCTCTGAATACTTTCATGTACTTCTCCATTCCACCACCATGTTTTCTTTTCCTCCTTCCTCTGTCCAGATGTCAAGCCAAGCACCCTTCTTGCTGTCACCCTTATTACTTCTGCTGTAGTTGCCCAGCTGTCTGGTTACTCTTCACTGCCACCCAGTGCCCGTCTTACCACTTCCCTGAACTCAACCTTGCAGTCTTCTTTTTTCAACTTTCACTATTTGATCCTTGGCTCTGCCCTCACTCTCCTCCTTTTCTTGGTCTCCAACATTGTCCTTCACACCATCATCCTATGCTGCCTAACTATGCTTTCAACACCACTGCCAACACTTTGCAGTCTTCAATCTCCTCCAGATTGACCCTCCTGCTTAGGATATAATGTACCTGTGTGCATCTACCTCCACTCTTGTACGTCACCCTATGTTCCTCCCTCTTCGTAAAATATGTATCATCTCTCCTTCTTCATTCCTCTAATTGACACCATATCTGCCCATCACCTCCTCATCTCCTCTGTTCCCTTCACCAACATGTCCAATGAAATCTGCTCCTATCACTTCTTTCTGTCCCTTGGGTACACTGTCCATCACTTCATCTAACTCACTCCAGAAATCTTCTTTCTCATCCATCACACACCCAACTTGCAGGGCATATGCACTAACAACATTCATCATCATACCTTCAATTTACAGCTTCATAATCTTCCCTCTGTCTGACACTCTTTTCACCTCCAAAACACTCTTGACATTCTGTTCCTTCAGGATAACCCCTACCCCATTTCTCCTCCCATCCACACCATGATTGATCAATCTGAATCCACCTCCAATCCACCTGGCCTTACTCCCCTTCCATTTAGTCTCTTGACCGCACAATATATCAACCTTCCTTCTCTCTATCACATCAGCTGACTCTCTATACTTACCAGTCACATTGCCAACATTCAAAGTTCCTACCCTCAGTTCCACTCTTTTTACCTTTCTCCTCTCCTCCTGCCTCAGAACACGTCTCCCCCTCTTCTTCTCCTTCAGCCAACAGTAGTCCAATTTCTGCCAGCACCCTTTTGGCTAACAGTACTGGGTATTGACCAGTCTGGCATGGAAATCTGTATTGTCCACAAATTGATCTGGCAAAATTTTACACCAGATGCCGTTCCTGATGTAAGCCTCTCCATTTATCTGGGCTTGGGATTGGCACAAAAAAACACACTGGTCTGTGTATCCCCTGTTGCTGGGTTGCTAGTCCTATCCACTTAATTCTTCTAAAAAAGCATTTAGTCTAGTTTTGAAAGTTCCTAAAGTCTTACTGTCTACCACACTACTTGGTAGTTTATTCCAGGTAGCTATTGCTATTCAGGTGTACCATGTTATTCTTAAAAAAATACTAGTTGCTATCATATTTTAGATATGACTAATGTCTTGTTTGGGTAAATTATGCAGACATCACACTGTACATACTATTGCATACAAATTCTTGCTAGCCATATATTGCTTTCCTACATTAAATCACCAATCACATCAGTTTGATTAAAAACGATCAGATGTCTCATGACTGTGAACCGCAAAACTATATCAACGAATGCACTAGCAAGATAACTTACTTTACAGGGATATGCAAGCTGTAAAGAAATAAAAAATACACTTTGCTATCATTCTGAAATCTGTGAAATAGAGAATGACTAGACAGTCATCTCCAGACAAGGAAGAACATTTTAAATTCTGTTTTTGTAAATTATAGAGCAGCTGTCAGTCACACTGTAAATTTGAGTGTTCTTGATTTCAAATTTGTGGTCAGTGGTTACCAGAATGCATTGTCTACAATGTAGTGGTAATGTATCCTATGCCATATCTAGGGCCTCATCCTGCTTCTGTGGAGTTCTTGAGTCAGTATTTTTAACATGTGTAAAAGATATACAATAGTTGTGAATTCTAATACATGTATTATAACATATTTTTTAAAATGTGATCACAAGTGTGAATTTTTATTAAACAAACAAATTTTCATCACCCCACCTCTCCAACACTCAAGTGAACAACAACCCCCCTTCTTGTATGGGTTCCAAGAAAATGTGATCCCCCCACACCTTCTGGGACTCTTTGGTTGCTAAGCAATCCACATCACTGAAATATATAAATAAATGTGCTCTAAGATGTGAAAAGCTGCAGAGCACAGCAACAGAATATCAGGTAAATCAGGAGCGGTGATGTAAAGGATTTCTAAACCCTGCTACTTAGCTTACTGTATATATCTGGCCAGCACTTTGACTGAAAAACTATGCAATGCCATGTAAGGGATGGCTTGTTCTATTACACAACCACAATATAAAAAGATAAGTCAACCAGAATCCTGTCAATTTAGTTATACAAAACTAGAAAGCTGCACTAAAATAATGTAAAGCATGTAGCCTTGTTAACTTATGAAGAAAGAGTAAGGGGTGTAAAAATGCTTTAATCCTCAGACCACTGAAATTTCCTGTAGGAGAATCTCAGTCATCAGAAAGCCTTTGATTTGCTTTTCATGTGGGGCCTTAGTGAAACGTTAGTCCCTGGCTTTCTTGCTGAAGAAATAAAAAATGAATTACAATGTTTCTCATATGAAAAAGCACACTTGTTCAGATGAGTACTTTCATACTCTGACTTTGCTTGCATCCGCATATTGTTCTGAATTGTAATAATAATTTAGAGGTGTTTGTAAATATTGTCCTAAGTGTCATTTTACTTTCAGATTTTTAATCAATTGTCCCATTGTGATTAATTTAATTGATTAAATTATCCCAACTTGTGATTCTATTTTAAGGTGAGGGGGTATTGGTCAGGATGACAGTCGAAGACAGGATCAGGTAATTGGGGACAAGAGTAGGGCTCCACATGGCTCTAAATATAAAGGAACACACACTGGCATTGGCAACACGTATTGCCATGCCTAGTCATGAAGTAAGACAAGACCCATCCAGGTTTGGTTCCTGCGTTAGGCCAATGATGCCAGATTAGCGTCTGACACCCATAACCTACAATTGGATTGAGGATGTTCAATGATGGGAGTATACATTTCAAATCTATTTGCTGAAAATTTCTTTCTATTTGTTATTTTACGTCTAGCCAATCAACATAGTTGTTAGGTATGACTTATAATTAGATGGAAAAAATAGAGTCATTTTGGGTTGCTCTCTAAAGTGAACATGGTTAGTCTTTCATATATCCGTCCAATCAGACACTTTTGTTTATGTATTATTAGAAAGTCCCATGAAAAAAAAGTTAGTTGGTTACTCAATGGCAAAATTTTGCTTTTTCTGGATTTTGTAAAATACTGGATTTTTTGTTATTTCATCATTTGTTATCTTCCTTTGGCATGTTCTATATTTTTCTTCTTAAATTTGAAGTTGTGTTTTTTGAGGTTTTATGAGGCTGGCACAATGATAAGTACTACTGCAGATAAATAGTCATGGATACAACTCTTTGTCCACTTCCACAGTCTGAGGAGTTTACACATTCAGCTTGTGCCAGTGTGACTTTTTCTCTGGGTACTCCAGTTTTCCTCCCACAACACAAAGACATTCATATTATCATAACTGGCAACTCCAAATTTGCTTGATTAGAATGTGGGCATGATAGACTGGCGCCCCATTTAGGGTTGGTGCATGCCTTGGCTGTCAGCATTGTCATGTTCATGACACTGAATTTGATTAAGCAAATTTAGGAAATGTATAGAATGATCAATTCTTGTAAACAAAAACGTGGTGTAGAGTTCTTAGCAGTGTTACCTTACCTCTCCAGGAACCTGTGTTCATTTTTTTTTTTATCTGGGTGCTGTTGGTATAAAGTTTTAACATTATTCCTTAGATGGAGAAAGTGTTCTTTTTTTGTGCTCCTGTATTCTCCCACATTCTAAAGATATGAGAGTTTTAGAAGGTAAGAATTTCAACTTGATCTAGTATGTGTGTGCTCTGCAACTGACTCTCCATTTTGACAGGTCATGCTGTCAGGCTATGCCCCAGCTCTCTGTGCCTCTCTGATGGCACAAGTAGACTCAGAATGTGAACAGAGGGATGGTTTTTATGATGCTTGATGGAATGGTGTGACCAGAATGGGTGTACTTGAGCTAGCTCTGAACCCAGACAGATACCAAAGTGACCAAAGTAATAAAAAAAACTGTGTTAAGGGTAACACAAGGGATGAAAGGGATAAACACAGGAAGAGCTCAAAGTGCCAAATAAATACACAGAAGAGCTGCCCCACTGAGTTTACCTAATGCACGACTTGAACACGTCTGACAAAGGGGGTGGCTAACACACATTACCCCCACCTGTGCTTAAACAGATCACTGCCTTATCATCTCCTTTACCCTTTTTCTGTAATGCCAGTATCCACCCCAAATCCAAACTTAGCTCTATACAGGCCAGAAGTGGCTTTTAAGTCTTTCCAGGCATAATCTGGGAGAAAATTTGCAGGTTCAGGAATCCCCTTAGGAACTCCTAGGGTTGTCTTTTTAGGACTCTCTAATAAGAATTCCATGTTTGAGCCCTATTGCTTTGTTAAAGTGCTGGGTAAGTCCCAGGTTGCCTGTTTACTCCAATGAGTAGCAGTGGCTATGCATAGCAAAAAGGCCTGACCTGCAGCCTCCCGTCCAACTGTGGAAACTCCTGTCCTATGTTTGTAAATTCATGGGCATCTTTGTGACTCTTACCAACCTCTGTGTGGTACTCTGTAATATTAAGAGGCATAATGCTCTCTGGAAGCCCATTACAACTGACATGCACACAAGTGTTGCCAAGTCCCAGTGGGCATTGTCTGATGAGACTCCTGTTCCAAGGGATATTAAATTTCCAGCAGCCTCAGTTCTGACTTGGTCTCCCTTCACAGATGGTTTTCATTTTGGTGGCCTATACTGTGTTTTGATCCACACATCTGTGAATATCAGTCCTTGAAAATAAAATGTTACATTATATCACATGTTCAAAGTGTCTTGAAGTAAGCAAAAACAGGCATTTGAATAGTGCCGTCTGCATTCATGTGGTTTGTTGGCTCCAGACAGTAGTAAAAGCACAAAGACTATCTGCAGTCATTATAACATTTAGGGAATAGCACCACCATGGCCATTTAATATCTCTTGCTAAATTATAATTTAGATATTCATGGCATCATTTTCCCAGCTTTGTTCTTGCCTCAAGCCCCATTTTCTAATTAGTTTCTTAATGAATCTTTGCCGCATACTACTTGTCACACAAGCCCCCTAAGCAGATAAATCTCATTGACTGATTATTTCATTTGAATTGCATCTAAATTGTATTCTTGGGTACAACAGGTCTGAGAAAAGATCTGATTTCTCCATTGGGAGAATTTGCAGTTTGGGAATTGTTACCAGATCCATCACAGGGGAGTATTTCACATGGCAAGGCCACCCACCTTTCCCGTGGATGTATTGACATTCGCAAATAATTGTGAATGCACACATTGTTTTCTTTTAAATTGTGCTGTATTACAAAGAGGAAGATATTCAGTTTCATGCTGAATTTATGTCCAGGTGACATATGGATAAATGAATCCCATCTACATTCTTCAGTTACATCGTATTATCCTCATCTAATGTGTAACGTTTTCAGATTGACTGTGTAATGTAGCACAGAAGCAAATGTTTGTAGGCTACTTTTTCTATGCAGCTTATAGGCTGGGAAACCCACCAGCATTAAGAATGTGAATGCCATTAAATCAAAACTGGTTAGCCATCTTAAATCTTGTGCTCCCAACCCTGAAAGGATAGCAAAAGGATGTTGTACTTTTCATTGTCAGCTCTAAGTCCATCCAATAGTCCCAGATTAATATCCTGCTTCAAGGATAACTGGCACCGCACAACATCAGTTAGTGGCCAGCTTGCGTTTCGATTTCCTGTTTTATTCCTTCACAATGATTCAAATTTTATGGATGACTGCCTTTTTATGTCAAGGCTGACCATCTCTTAAGGCTGCACCAGGGGAAGACAAGCACCAGATACCAGAGAGTTATTACGCACTTCAGAAATGTTAAAATCACAGTATAATAAAATATAATTAGATGGTTTGTTTTAAGTATTCAAATCTGAAAATGTAAATCGATATACACCACCATAGAAACTCTTAAATCACAACCAATAAAATGTTTGATTTGAATACCTTTTCACCAGGCTGTTTCCAATTACTTTTGTAAACAGGATGCATGATAACTCTCTGTTTCACCTACCATGTTTGATACTCAGATTGTTAAACATGATATATGCGTGCATGGCTCTGTGTATCACAGAATTAAAAATTTAATGCATTGGCAGGCTGGTGGACAGAAACATCAATGAAATTAAACTTCCATTTTAACTTCACAGGTATACAATTATGAAGCATAACTACTTTGTTACTTTAATAAAGTACATTTTTCAGCTATTTGTACTTTATTTATGTAAGCTTCATTTAGGACAATTTTTACCCCACTACATTTTTTAGGTCAAATAGCATACTTTTTTACTTCTTTACATTTTTGAGCAAGTCCTCATTGCTCATTACACACACTAGCTTATAGTGCAGTGCTGCTCAGACACAGGCAATAGAATGCAAAAATAAAAGCGCAATAGCACACTTCCACTGCTCATTTGGTAGGTCATACCCTTGCTTCCCACTCACTGTTGAGAAATGGAAGCTGAATGTGCACATTCTCCACAGTCGTATTTGAAAACAACACCTAAAAAAGCTGTCAAGCATTTGTCTCCAAATTTAAAGAAGCATCTTAAAGTAACCATTTTTGTTTTCAGCTTCTGAAGCCATCTTGTTTGGAGCCCCCAAAGTAAAAAAAAAAGTAGTATCTTGAGCACCTTGGGCATGGGAAAGGCACTATATAAATCAAATTTATTTTTATTAATATTATTATTTAATCTTGTGCAAACAAGTTTTTAAGAGCACAGGTAATATTTTGAGACCACAAGTTGAATATCCATATGTTGTACAGACAAGATATGGAGGAGTATTCTGTAAGCCCAGTTACTGAAACGCTGGTGTGAGCCCAGCCATAGAAATCACTGGTTAACTGGAAAAAATAGACTCAGGGTTCCAGCAAGATCTCGTGAGCTAAGTATTTTAGTTACTACATAATGGAATTTGCCGACCAGAATCTATGAGAGTCACAATGACTAAAAAAATATAGGTGGCTTAATAAGTGAATATTCTAGTTTTGGGCAAAAGGGTGAACTTTGAATAGAGGTATGTTTTATCTTAGTGAATTATTGGATAATTACTGCACACGTTATTCTGCCTTAACTTGTGTGACTTTTATTTTCTCTGAGCATGTTTGTGGGCAGCTAACCATCTCACCCATATGAGCTTGTTGGACATCCCATTCCAACATCATGGGTGTTAATATGTTGTTGCCACCCTTTGTGGCTCTAACAGCCTCAGCTCTTCTGGGAAGACTTTCTGTGTGTGTGGAACTTTGAGTTTATTCAGAAAAAAGAGCATTTGTGTGCTCGGAAACTGGTGTTGACCAAGAAGATCGGGTTCATAATTGACATTGCCATTTATCCACTCTTTATCCAGACTCTGTGCAGGCCAGTCGAATGCCACCATGACACATTCATCTTTAAAAACCTCGCTTTGTACACAGGGGCACAGTCATGCTGGAACACAAAAGGGCCTTCTTCAAAATGTTGCTGCAAAGTTGAAAGCACATAATTATCTAAAATGTCTTTTTATTCTGAAGCATTAACAGTAATCCAGGCCATCATCCCTCCACCACCAAACTTTAAGGTAAGTATTATGCAGTCCAGACGTTGGGTGTTCTCCTGGAATCTGTCAAACCCAGATTCATCACTTGAGAGATTTTGTTTTCTCTGCTGCAGGGTTCAATGGCGGCCTGTGTTACACCACTCCAGCTAACACTTGGCAAATCCGCAGGGTGATCTTAGGCTTTTGTGCAGCTTCTCAGACTATGAGGCATGTTTCATGAAACTCCCGACACAAAGTCCTTGTGCTGATGATGCCTCCAGAGGCAATATGGAGCTCTGTTGTGTGGGATGCAAAAGAGAATAGGCAAAATCTTTATACGTATTTCTATTGCATCCAAAGGGAGAATCTTTCATTCTTCACAAACATTCTGAGTTGTGAATGTAGTCCACTAACCAACAGTAATAACTTGTAACTAGCACTCCTCTTTCCAACTTTCTACATTTTACAATGCCTGCAAAGGTGAATTGTGCTTTGCTAAGGTGTGTTAAGGTAGTACTGTGTTGTTTTCTCACTTCATATAGCATGATTGTTTCCAGTCTCTACTGCTTACAGAATCACATTAAAGTTTGACTCCTATCTTTTCCCAAATGCTGTCATGATCAGTTTTAACTTCCTGCCCCTGTCTAATGAAGAATGTTGGTTCAGAAATGGATGGATGGGTAGACATCAAATAAAGCAGTAAGGATTGATTTTCCCATTACACAATGAAATATAATTCTGTAATGTCAAAAAACATATAAACGCACATTAGTATTTTTGATACACTGCTAGGACTTTTCGTAAAGACAAAGGTAAACAAATTATGTAATGGCTTCCTTTAAGGTACAAAGTAAGCATTCACTTTGATAAATGAGTACTGTCTTCTGGACCTCAGAGGAGCATCCTGATTCAATGAAAACAAACACACCACACCAAAAAACATAACTTTACACACTGACCGCAACATACTTGTTTCGCTGTTAAGATCACATGGACTTTTGTTTGGGGTAGCACTAGTAATAAATACAGTCGAACTAAATTTAATAAATGTCTCCATGTGAATAAAAATCTCACTGTGACCCTGTCATAGCCTAACAAGACAAGACAACTCTTAGCACAGAAAAACTTTCATTTACACACTGTTCAAAGGCAATTTTAACTCTCTTTTATTATAAGAATAAAGCATTCCCTCTCCACACGTCTCATTGCAAGAGGTGTTAATTAAAAACATTTGACCAAAAATAAATCCGGGATAGGACTTACCATATCTGTGATCTCATTGGATCATACTTTACAATCAATGAATTGGATGGCATGGATTTAAATTTGAACATAAAAAAAAGTATGTATAGGGAAAATAAGACCTTAGCCTTTATCCGAGACAAAATAATCATAAATCGGCACATATTATTTAATGCAAGTCGGCTTTATTTCCCAGCTTGAAATTAACCTTCTGGGGTCAGGAATGTCATGTAAAAGTCCTGAAGCAATCTCCTTAGAACTATTTCTTGGAACCACATGTATCTCTGCATCCTTGAGTCTTAGTTGATGATTAAAGAGGCCAGACACACTTTGTGATCCCCTGTGTTACCCACCATATTCTTGTACAGGTCTGGGGAGTTCTCCTGGCTTACTGCTAGGTCACTTTGGAGCCCTTGGAGCAACTTCTTACTGGACGCAATGGAAATGATTATGACTTACCACCTCTTGACTCCTATATACAGTACACATAATGGCACATGCACCTTAGTGCATGGGCCCCTACTTAAAAGTAATAGTAGGTCCCTAACTGTGTCTCCACCCAATTTCCCTTCTGCTCCTGGCAACACCCCCAAAGCAACATGAAGAGTGCCTTCTTGGCACAGCAAACATAAAACTAAAGGGCCTCAGTGTATACACTAAAGCTGATGTCACATTATGTGACTTCTCATCGTGGGGCACATCTGATTTGCCAGTCGCAGTTGCTGATCTCATTATTGGCCCATGTCAGTTAAAATGACTGAATATCACTAGCCACATTTAGTAAATGCATGACAACTTTGTAGCATAGTCATGCCAGCCCCCTTTTTTGATGGCCAATAGCAGGGTTGATTTTCTCAGAGTGATTTGTTGATTAATTGGACTAAGCTGCGGGGCACGTCACATAATACAACTGGATTCACCCGGCTACCAACTGCTTGTGTCTCTTTAAGATTGTGTAAATGAAGACGACAATTGAAAATCGCTGGAGAAATCATATAATGTGACATAACCTTAAGGTGCATTTATTTTTTTGCACAACATACAAGAATGGGAATCATAAGAGTAATCTTAAAGTACTAAAGGAAATGAAAGACAAAGTCTTACTGCCTTTTTATTTCAATAACAGGCTGCTAAACTCAATAAGGCCTAAATAGTGAAGCCTACAAAAATCACTTAAATGTAACCTATCAATACCTGACCATTAATTTTTTTTGTTGAACAATAACCCATTGACGACAAGTGAGAGGAAAATCAAACTCTAGTCAACAGTGTCCCAGGCAAAAATAAACCTCCGGGGGATCCATGGTCATTTATAACAGACAAAATTAGGAGACAAAGTCAGCCACAGTTACAGTCCTAGATACCTTTGCCAACTGGCTTACCACCCTCTCCTGGGCATTCTACAGTCAAATCTGTGCTGGATAATCTAATATGATGACAAAATCTTTGGATCTTTTGATTCCAATGCTTTCAGTACCTCAGACGTCTTTTAATGGGGAGGAAAAAAAGCCTGGAAGTAGAACAGTGTCACTAAGTGTGACACCAGGATAAGAAGAGGAACAGATGAATATGAGAATGTTGGGAGACCAACCAAACTCATAAACTCATAAAAAGGGGGCTGAAAAACATCAGCAAGGAATGCTGTTGCCTCAGCACTGGCCTGAGGAACTGTAGATCTGCACATCTCCTTGGGTTCCACAAACAGCTAACAGGACAGATAAAAACACTAAAAAGACATGACTAAGGGATAAAAGATAAATGATAAAAAAAAACAAAAATACTTAACAAACAACAATGAAATGTGTGACTGTGGTTCTGCTTCAAGAAGGTAATTTCAAATGATCTGAGTCAGAGTACATTAGGCGACATAGGTGGCTGCTTAGGGTGGCGTCACTCATGGGGTGTTGTTTATGAAAGTTAAAGGGCCAAACAGCATGGGGTGAGCATTCCATAAAGTCTGTGGTATGTACATAAAGCGGCGCTGTTTCTGTTACTGAAAACACACAGGTCAAGTCCAATGATATTACTGACTACACTGAGGGTCACCATCTTTTCGCCCGTCCTAGAGCTCCAAATAGGCTTCAACTGTGTACTGGACAGTGTGGATACTTCCTGGTGCAACATTGGCTACTTTTTGATTTGTGTTGCTACTGCTATTCAGTCTGCCACAGCTTCTGTTCTAATATGTTGGTCTTGACCCACTCTGTGAGTACCTTCCTCTTCCCATCGTCTCCATCACTGATACACTGTGAACATCTTCTATCCAGTTTGTTCTACAGTTTAATGGAAGGACTATCCTCCTTTGTGAAATGTCACTATATGACTCTGATCAAACCCTGTTCAAATGGTGCACGATGATGTCTACCGGGCATGAAAAACATTTCACAGATTGCTGCACAGCATGTGGTAACATAAATGACCTTTCCTGTAACACTGTGAGCAACATTTACTTACCAGAAGTGGTGTGACTTTCAAATATTCATGGTGTGCTCCATTGATCTTCAGACTTTACTCACAACATTGCCTGCCCTTAGTTTTTACCATATCTCATTACAGTGTTTCAAACTGGATTCTTTCTAGGTACTCTGTTTTTACTTTCCACTATATATAAAATTCTCACAAAAGGAAGCCAGCATTTTCATTACACGTTTTTCTGTGTGGTGAATTGCCACTTTACACTGCTGAATGTCAGAACTGTCATTCTGTTTTGCTCCTACATAAACACATATTTCTAAAATGCTGTTTTTACCTCATTCCTAAGTTGCTGTGATACTTGCCATGGCAATCAGATTAATTAACAGTCTGTCTGTACAAGTCCCAAAGGCAGTATGAGAAAATTAATACAGTCTACTTGTGCTTGATTTGCCATGCAACAAGCTTTCACAATTGAGAATTTTGTCTGGAGGAATGCCATCCCATTTTTAATATTAATGTTGATAATATTAACTGTTTCATTTCACAAAGACTCCCTTCAGTTGCATATATAAACATCTTGCCTATTTAGTTTATTTTATTCCATTTGTTTTAATGACTTTTCTTACAATGTGTAAATCACTCAAATGTAGCAAAGTACAAATAACCATACATATATTTTTTAAGAAAACACAAATTTCTCATAAAGCTGCACTGAGGGACCGCAGAAGTTTGCTTTCTATTGTATGTTTAATATAACTACGCTAGAAGATCCCCTGCTAATAGTACATTGGTAAAACAGTTTTTTTTCTCATTGAGAACCCAACATTTTCAGATTGTAAGATTTTAATTGTAAGTATAATAGCAACAAAATCTAAACAATGAAAATCACTGCCTTAATCCAATTACATTCTATTGTTGTTAAAGTCTTTTATTTATCTGTTCATGAGGCTGTGATACTAGGTCCAATTTTAATAAAAGAACTAAACACTTTTGCACAATCCACATTTGCCCGGCACATCTCGGTTCATGGCTATCAGTGGTTATGGGTTCAAGAGGCTCCCGGAAGTGACCTAGGAGTGTGGAGCTGACAAATGGTGGCTGCGTTGGGATGAGCCAGTGGATCAAAGGATCAAAACAGCAGAAGAAGAAACAGCAAGTGGGTTTGGTGCCTGACTATTGTAATGAACCCATGTGCTCATGCCTGGAGAGGACTTTTAGAATTTGGAACTTTTATTTGACTAATTTATATGTTACTAATTTTATTGTAATTTTAAGTTCTTATTTTTTTAATGTCCTGTTTTTAGAAAGGGTTTGGGCTTTGTTTTAGAGAAGGGTATGTTTTTAGTGTTTTTATGATTTTATTGCAGTTTTAGGGGCACACCTTGGACCTGAGCCACTGGGTTGGAAGGAGTGTGGAGTCTTCCCATGCAGCTGGCGGCTTAAGGGGGGAGGTGAATGATACAAGGTGCGAAGTGAAGTGCGAAGTGAAGTGCAATTATTAAATGAGTTACCAAGTCTCAAAGCATGCAGGCTCCAAAGTGCTCCAGGTGTGTGCAAGCATGTGCCACTCTGTGGTTGATTGGGGTGCTTGACTGATGACGCTTTCACATGCAAATACGAGCAGTTCAGTCAGGTGCCTAATTCACATCTGCACCCAATCAGTATGTATAAAAGGAGCCTGCATGGCACAGAATGAGTAACAACAGAGAGAACAACATGGCTCATTAAGGAACAGAAACATGAGGGAACTGTATCGGGTGCCTGAGCAGAACGAGCCAGCTGGAGAGAGAGGCAGAGCAGTCGTTAGCCCTGTGGAAGAGCGAAGGATCAGTGCTCTAGGAACACATACTCTCCACTGATTTACAAAGGAGTAGGTTTGATGGCAGTGGAGTCCTCCTTAGTGATCCAAGGGACACGAGGTGTGCGCAACGACAGACAGGAGGACAACCAACCCAGAGCAGTCTTTCAGATGCTGATGGAGGCAGGCAAGACAGGGATTAGTGAGGAAGACCTCAGATGCTGGAGTCTCCGCTGGCTGAGCAACCTGTGGGTGAGCCAGGGAGACAGAGAGGGAGTTGCACTGGGTTCATGTTGGAAGAAAGGTGGAAGATTAAGGACCTGATGACTGTTTTTTCATACTGGTTTTAGCTCTGGGTTTTAACTCATAAACTATATCTATCTATCTATTCATTGATTTTATGGATTATTTATTTAAGGAAGAATTTTTTTACTGCACTTTTTGAGCACTTTTCTTTGGATTTTAATAAAAGTACTGAATTCTTTTGCACCAACCCCTTGCTAAATATTGTGTCCTCTTTTGCCCGGCTCATCTCAGTTCATGACTATCAATGGTTAGGGTTCAAGGGTTTCCCAGAAGTGACCCGGGAGTGTGAAGCCAACCCTGACTGTCACAGAGGTTTTGTTCATTTTAAAATTCTATTCCCAAGGAATGTGAAATAAATACAACATACATTATTTAGTATACATTAGATAATGACAAAAAGAGTGAGTTACATAACCTCGGTCCACAGAGTGCCTTTCCTTGTAGTGGGCATACACTCTATGAACTATCTGTTGATAATGCCATTCACTGTGAATGACACTATATAAAATAAAAGATGTATTTAGCTTCATTGACTTTTCTTAGGTACCTGGCACTGTTATTCATTTTTATAAACAGCTTTTTGATAATTCATCTTTCTACAGAGTAAGTTCAGTTCTGTCCCATATTTCATGAGCAGCCAATACTAAATCAACAGACAAATGATTTCAAAGACAGACTGAGGAGGCTGCCAGCTTTTCTGTACAGTGTTAAAATGTCTGGAAGAAGGCTAACCAAATTGATCTTTTTCAAACCCCCTGCGATTTATGTTGTTGTCTATTTTTTTTCAGAATGCAGGCTGATTTTATTTTGTTTTTTTCTTTCTCTCTCTCTCTCTCTCTCTCTCTCTCTCTCTCTCTCTCTCTTTCTCTTGTCTGCACATTTTTCTTGTTTGTTGTTCTCTGCAAATTTATATTGAGCAGCATAGTGGTAGTAGGGTTCAAAAGCCTCTTCTCATTCTCAAAAATCCAAAGCCATCTCTGGCTGGGTCTGCCGTCTTGGTCTCTTCTAGCTGGCTAGTGGTTTCTGAAGGGCTACAGCTATTGGATAATGGTGATTGTGACAAGGCTCATCTGATGCAATGTTGCCAAAGAAGTGGAGTCAACTCGCTCTCAGCTGTGAGACTGGTTGACAAACAGCGATGCACGAGACTTCCACATTATTACATGACAGACTATCGGTAAGTCACATGCATCCAGACAAATATTTAGTCAGCATCCATGTCTTGCATGTTCAGAGCATTACTGGGAAAATATAGGTTTTATATAAATGTAAAAGGAATGTAGCGTCCCCCTTTATATGGGATCATGAGACATGTCTTTCCAGCGGCTTCATTCACCTGCATGCAATTGGAAATCATTATAGTACTTCATATTGGAGCGCCTGGACTGGTGAAGGTACTGTCAGAGTAAACAGATTACTCAGTAACTACTACATGCTTGTCATCTACACTAATGCTGAACTACAATCACCTCCAAACTGCTGGATTTTCGCCCTCTGCAAACTGATGTGTATGCCTAACTCACATTTAAAACAGTGACAGGTTCAGCATGTACAATGTTTCTGCCAGAAGTACCACATCATCTGTAAAGTCCAGACTGGTAAGCACCTGATTGTAGAAGGTCACTCCAACCATTTCTTAATGGACTCTGCACTGCATGATGTGTCTATAAGCACCAGGAACAGGTCTGGCTTATATAACCCTGAATAACAAAAGTAGGCCCCAAAAACCAGTCTGATCTCATGCCATCTGATTGAACACAAATGTATGTATTGGTATAAATGGCTTCCTTGAGGTAGACCATTGTACTGCAGCATCCACCTTACAACCAAATGATCAACTGAATCAAAGTAGCTTTCAGATAAACATGCCACCCACAGTGGATTATTGAACTTCTTTCTCTTTTGTATCCAAGTGTTTAGTGTGATGAATAAATCAATGGTGGGGCCACTTGGAGTTAAGCCACACTGCTCTAGGCATCATAATGAATGTACTTGATCTTTTACTTTGTTCAGCTTCGCTGTAGTAAACACTTCACCAGGAACTATCAATAATGTTTTTCACCAGTTATTTTTCCATCTCACCTGTTCACTTCACCAAATCGCCTGAATCATGCAGGTCAGCCACTGATACCCATGGCTGCCAACGGCCTTCAAAATTGCTGATAAAATGCAACACAGGCCTGAAGTCTTTTTTAATTCTCAGCAGCTATCATTTCTATCCAGGTTTGTATCCTGGTAGGTTGCCATTTCCTGTATTGAGGGAAAGGCAAGCAGCTGCTTATGATATTTCATGCAGCAGTGCACCTTTGTTACTTTATTGCTGACAAGGTGCCTTCCACAATCAGCAATGACCTTTGTAGGCAGGCACACCTAATTTGTTGAAAGTGAGCAAAAGCTTTTGCCAAAATGCCAGATGTGAGTGCTGCATCATCCTCACTTATTTTATCTTCTGCCTATTTCCCCTTGTATCATCTGACCAATGACCTATACTAGCGATTCAAAACCAGATTCTCATCTTTCATTCTGGTCAGTCAAGTGGAATGTTTCTGCTCAGCCAGCTGCAATATGTCATCCCTGATTCCTTCTTGACTAGTGTGCTGTCAGAATCTAGCAATATTTACTGCAGCTTCACGGTGTTCTGTCTTATAAAGTTCCCAGTCATTGTGATGTCACTCACTTAGTGCTGAGAAGCGATTTTGAAAGGCTCCTGCATAATATTAGTAGAGTGCAAGTACCCGCAATTTCTGCATATCATGTGGCTTAAAATTTGAATTACGCAAATTGTGCTTGTGCAGTCCTATGATGAAACTCACCACCAAAGGCTGATAGCTACTAAAAAAATGGAAGGCCTCCCTATTACAGTGATTCACCAAGATGTCATTGACCTTCTTATGCAATGTACTGAGAGGGGTGTGCAAGATTTGTTTGGGGTTTACATTCTGCATGCATTTTATAAAAAAACACATTCATAGGAGTCAACAAGTGCATGTATTGGCAAAGATTCATCATAAACAAGGAGGGGGGCAAAAATTTTATGCTACAACATAGACAATAATCCAGCAAAAAAAAAGTAATACTAATATTTATGAATATCAAAAGTTCATGCACAAATTATTTACAAAATATATGTAAAGGATCAATACAGCAACAGGACTGTAACCCCTGGCTTTGACTATGTTGCTAAAGACTCATTTAATTTAATTTAATTTAATTTATAGTATTAGCCTCTCTCATATGCACTGTAAAACTTATGTTAAAATTCCACAAAATATCATCCTCAGTTGTTTACCATTGTTCTTCACTTTCTCTCCCAGCATGCTAGAAACACTGGCATCATGCAAAGATTGGATGATGATACCATATTATTTGCATACTTGACAAAGAAACAGTAAAACGGGAATCATAGATGAATGTTTAAAGATAATTTGTTCTACAATTTCATCAAATTTTGTGATTATGTTTTGATAGTTTATTTCAGAAAATTTAATCGAATGTATATTTTTATGGTTTGTGCAGTTGCAAAGTGTGGTTTTGGTTATGCTGTCACCATCACCATAGGCTACCTTTTATGTTTGTGGATTAAAGAGAGACTTCCCACACCCAAATGTATTTCAAAACCTGTTAAAAAGTATTTTTTCACTCACATAACACAGAATCAATGTTTTTAGAAAAATCTGAAATGCAAAAAAAAAAAAATGAAGAAAAAAAGAAAGCTTGCCAATACAGCCTAATATACACCAAGTTAGCATGTCACTGCTTTGTTATTTATTAGGTCACTTCTGTCTGATGAACAAATTTTTCTTAACTTTGTGGATTCTGGATAAACATTGATACACTGTCATATCAGATTTGAATCACTTGCATAATTAATTTGAGCAATCAAACAAACAAATTAAGTATGATGCAAATATTGGAATTGAGTCATGTTTAATTTCAATATGAATGTAGCCTTAGTAAGGCTGTAGCAATACAAATACTCAAAAACAGCCAGTATGGACATTCAGCTTATTTTTACCATTCCAAGCCCTTTTTACCTTTTCCCTAGCATTGCTCCAAGGTAAGGGAGGGCATTTCCCCTTAGTTCCAATAGGTGGGCCTATGTGTATGGACGCTCTAGGTGTAGGGGTTTCTATACAAAGTGTACTCTGCCTTACTCCTATTTACAGTATTCCCTGTTTGTGCTGCCACACTGAAACTATGAGTCAGAAATATGTAGTTTTGCACCTGTACAAAACCTCCTAAGCCATGTTAATTATTAGGTATCCCACTGCCATGTGGACCAATGATCTTGGGAGGATCATGAATAATGCAAAACACATCATTAAAGTTACCAAAACACATGACCAAATTATTACTCTTGGTCAAATGCATAGCACATTCCATGTATCCACTTGAAATTTTAGTTCATAGATCACGTTTATTCATACTGTGAGCATTTCACTGGACACCCAACTTCTGCTTCAAATATTAAAAGCCTAGTCCATGTTGTTATGGCTACATATTGGTTATGGCTGCATTATGGGTTAGTGGGGTACCAGATGTGGTGCAAAATAAGTGAGAAGACTTTCCTCTGTAATTTATCTTATTATTCATACGTTGTCACACATGCATGTCCGAGGATTTCCTCACGGGCTTGTTCAAGGTATCTGATAACTTGCCCAGGCAAGAGGGAGCGCTGTTGCTAACAGTTTTTTTCCTTTTCTAATTACAGCTCTGAGAAACTGCCCAATAAGGGCACTTAACCCCACGTAACATAAGGAACCTGGCTGCCTGGAAGGAGGCATCTTTTACAAGCAGAGCAGATTGCCAGATAGAGCTCTGATGACTGACCCAGATTCACAGTGGCAAAGAGCCGGAGTAATCTTTTGTTCATTTGATCCTAAAGGGCTGATTGTTAAAGCCAAAAAGCATTTGTTTCAATTGAACTGTAATTGCTGCACCTGGCCACAATGTTTATAGCAACTCTTATGTTCCTATAACTTTTTTTGTCACGTGTGCAATGTAATTACTTATCTAGAAAAATATTGTTTCTTGTACTATGTTCCAGTTTCAGGCTAAAGAGCTGGGTTAAAATTGGCCCTGCAGTGTTCTAAATGAACCCTTTGGTGTGTTTGTGCGCGCACAACCTGAATTTTCCAGTTTAGTGATTAAGCTTAAAGGCTACAGTTCATATTCTCAGTATTAAAATGAAGAATTCTTTTTTTTAAATCCTACCACAAAGTCTATGTGTTTTTCTTCCTTTTCATGGAAAATAAGCAAGCAGTGTGATCCTCCTTTTACAATGAAGCACAGAGTCCTGTAGAGATAAGATATATATTGTTATATCTGTATATGTATAACATATTTGTTGGCCTCGTCCTGCCCAGGAAACTCAAGGCTGTAGGGTGGTTGGCACTGGTACCAGATAGCCCCAGAGTCTTGTGTTTGATTCATGCAGTGAGTGTAGTATTCATGTTCTTTCTGTATTATTGCAGCTTATCCTTCTTCATCTTAAAGCCATTCAAATCTAAACCTGCAGTATTGCTGTTTCAGTTTAGAAAGTTTGTAGCCAATATGTTTTCTTTGGCAGGAGTTGGTCTAAATTTACTTAAAATATATATCTATATTACTATTACTTTTGGTGATGATGATGCCAGTGGGTATCACATCACAACATACCTAATGCCATCATCTCATTGTTTGATTTATTGTGATGCAAGCAGTGCAAGAATTTTCACATCTTGGAAGTCATTGGCAAAAAAGAGACAATTATTATTATTTAGGTAAGTTCATTTTAATATTAAAGAATCTGTATGCATAAAGAAAAGTTCTATTATTGACCTACCAGAATTTTCATGCCAAAAACACAGCAGCCTAAAAGTAAAGCAAACACAGATATGAGGTGACATAACAGAAGTACTTAAAATTAGAAAATGAATTTGTACAGTAAATACCACTACGTACAAAAAAAAAAACGAGTATTTCAACAGTAAAACTTGGTTAAGAGTAAATTTTGCACAAACATTGCAAAGTATCTCTTGACACAGTGAATCATAATTACTTAAGATAATTTGCTAAGTACTGTGGTACTTTGGGGGTCTTTAATTTTCATGTGAAGGTATTTCGAAAGAGTTAAGCTGGTGACACATTAAATGAATTCTAGTTAAAGGGAGTTTCAAACTTGACAGCTACAGCTGCTGATGTCATCATCTGAGGATGTCAAATACACAACTAGAGGATAAAAAATTGGACCATTCTGTGATGACTTTCCAGCACAGTTTCACATTTCTAAATTCTTCCACCGTTTTAATAATGTGCTGCCTGACAGAGCTGGTGTTGTGTGAATGCTTTTCCTGATACAGCAAGTTCAGCCACAACCTCAGTCCTTTGTTTTCTTTTTTCCACTCTGTCATGGTATTTAAAACACAAGACATGAGACAGATAAGCCTCTTTCCTGTTTGTGAGGTCCAAAGCATCCTTGTTCTTTATTCCTTGTATCTGGTGTTCTTCCGGCTGAGTTCTCATTAGTTCTCACCTCTCCCACACACATATAAGCCCACTGGATTGTCATAAGATGTTATCAAACCTGTTTGATTTTGTCAGTGCAAGTTGCAGACTAATTGGACTGAGTCAGTGGGTTTATGAGACCACACGGGCGAACCACAACTGCCTCTGGCTCACTAACATCATGTGGCAGTGCCTGTAGGTGAATGCAGATTGAAGAGCCTGTTCTTGTTAATTGTATGTTATTAATAATGAACGGTGAGATAAAGGAAGCAGTGCTATGAGTGCCTAAAATGTATAAAAAGAATATTCTACACATCATACGCTAGGGTGGACAACTCCGATCCCGAAAAGCCACAGTGGCTACAGGTTTTCATTCTAACCATTTTCTTAATTAGTGTCTAGTTTTTCCTACTAATTAATTGCAATTTAATTTATTTGCTATTTAAGACTCAAACCCTTTAAATCAGGGCTGAGCAACATCAATCCTGGAGGGTTGTAGTGGCTTCAAGTTTTGTTCCAAACCAATTGCTTCATGAGAAGTCATTCATTGCTGATGAAGGACTTATTCCTCAAGTGATATTTTTCTGGTTCATTTTAGTAGTCATCGCTTGTTAAGAATTTGAACCCTTAATTGCTTATTTTAATCTTAAATAGCTGTATTCATTTTCTAACTGCTCCTTATTATCAATAAGATATAAATGACAAATGAACCAATGGTTCAACATCTAGCTTGTCTCCATTTCCACCTGTGTGTTTTCATCATTCACTATCTGGTTTAATTAAGTACTCAGAAGGAAACTGAAGAGAGAGTGAAGAACTGAAAATTAGTCATTTGTTTTAGGCTTCAGATCAGTAGGATGATACATGTATCATTAGTAAGAGAGATTGAGAGCATGCACTGATAGCGCATTGTTGCACTCACCACATGATGAACCACTTCAGGATCCCAAATTAGGACGGTTCAAATGGAGTGGAACAGTGTGAGTTTTTTTTCAATGGCTGGAGTGCCAATCCTGCCACCAACCCCCAGATTTTCCCTGCAAGTTAGAGGACCTGCTTGCAGAGCTGGATGGAGGTTAAAATCATACTCAGGTTTGAGCAATTGCAGGTTAAGGGCCTTGCTCAAGGGCCCAATGGAGCGGAATCAATAAAAAGGAAAAAAAAATCTGTGATTTAAGAATGAACTGACATGGTAGAGTTAAAACACTAAGAAGCCATGAAATTAAATAAGATTTGTTCTTGGTGAGGACTGCCTTCTAATTAAGCAAACTGGGTTGGAACAAAAACCTGTAGCCACTGCAGCTAAAGTTTTCCACACTTGTATGTACACTATAAAAGCTGCCTATTGATCACTAGCCTTCTCTGCTGATTTTGTTCTTCCATTGTATCCATACATTTCTTAATCATGTTCAAAAATATCTTCTTAGGTCAGTTGGAAGTTAAAATTATATGTATAAGTGCGCATGTGCCCTGTGATGCTTGCTTTCTGAGACTGGTTTTGTCTTGTGGCAATTACTGCTGGTGTACTGGTTTAGTATTCTGTAGTTGGGCAGAATCTAAAATCAATACAGTGAGATGGGGCAAAAATAATAATTTGTTTAGTTGAAAGTGCTGTATTCCAAAACATATATTAGTTTATGTATATTCAGTAAGATTTTCATAACCTTGTCTTGACGTAATTTTGGGACCATAAAGAATGCAATTAATGCAATTTAGACTGAAGATATGTCTTCGTTTCTCTGTATACTTACTAATTATACATAATTTTCTAATATTGTTTTTGTTAAAAGTCTGTTTCATGGGATATTACACACAGTAAGCATTTCAATTTTACTTCTTTCTAAATCAGCTTAAAGCAAAATTGATGGCAGCCATCCAAGGTAATAAAGAGTGTATGAGTGTGTGGTTTTCAGAAATCGATGATCAAGTCTAACTTATCTTGAATAAACTACTGGACATCCCCTGTCTTATTTCTTTGTAGATGTGATCTTGTCTGTAAATTAATAAGGACACCTGCCATAGCTAGCTTGGAGTTCACTATGTATGACTGAAGAACACAAAAGTGAGACAAGTCCAAGCACTTCATTTAAATCACACTGCCAAGTATTCCTTCTGTCAAAGGTACATGGCAAATTTACAATGCACAGCATTTCTTGCACTATCAGGCAAGCATTCAGGCATAAAAGAACTTGTCATTGATAGTTTCTTGCTGGAACTGACTAAATGGAGTGTGCCTGAAATCTGTGAAAAACCAAGGCCTACTATAAAAAGGAGCATTCTTCCCTATCCTGATTTGATACAAGGAAATACAAATGATCTGTGGAATTAGAAGGAAAACCTTGGCACAATGTGAAAGTGCAGCAGGTTTAACATGCTGAACTCATCTTTCATTGAACAAGACTTGACAGGAGTAGAAGTATAATTCCACTTCAGATTTCATGGTGCTGGTTTCCAGAAAGGTAAAAGGAGTTGCACATCATTCATAAGACTATCACATTCATGTTCAGTTATAAGAGCATAAAAATATGAAAATACCTTCTAGTGGATAAGATGGTGAACTGGAAACCTTCAGGTTTCAGGTTCAAACCCCACTGATGTGTGTTCAAAAGTAAATTGGGTGCACACTGCTGCAACAGCAAAGCTTGTTTAGTGAAACAACAGCAGCATGGGGAGAATTCATATCAATGACATAGTGTAAGTTTTTAGTATAGTAATAAAACAAACTCATTGCAAACTCCTTTGTGAAACGTTACTTCCAATCACAAGGGGCTTCATAAATTTTTGAGTATGACCGTTTTCACAGAAATGCCAGTATTCATCATGTCTGTTTGTGTACTAAAGTGTCTAAAGTAAGAACCAATTTAATGACTATCCACAGTATACACATTTCTTATGGAAATAAATTCAAAAACATGGAGAATGCAGAATTATTTTTCTACCACAAACATATTCTGTTACTGTAAAAATAAGTTTTGACAAAATCACATTCAGGTAATTCATTTATTGTACTGTAGCATTCATATAAAACAGATTGAATGTTAAATCAATGTCTAAGTTCCCAGACATCAATGATGCTTCAAACGCATACTAACCGTCATTAATGAAAGTGATATCACCCGTGTTCTCATCAGAATGTCTTCACTTGAAGAGTTTATTTGTGATGACAGCTACAAATTACTGATTACGATTGTCCTGTTTTTTTTAAGCTTATTTGTGGTACCATAAGCTGCAAATTCCTGAATGCCATTGAGCATTATTATTGTTATATCCATTTTTTATAAACATGTTTAGAGAAAACAACTTTTAAAATAGGAATAAAAGTAATAACTTCACAGCTCGACAAACACTATCTATATGACATTCTAGGCTTTGTGCCAGCACACCTAGCGACAGAATGGAGTAATTTGGCTGTTAAACTGCTGCTTTAATATCATCATTATTAGAGATCTCAGAGAATGGTATGCTGCTACAAGCAGAATGAGGCTGTTGTTCACAGTAAGTGTGCATTAGATCACAAGCAGCGTGAGAAAAAACTGTAAGAGAAACTAAACATTGACGTTTACTTTTTAAAGCCATAAAAATCCACAGCCTTAGGCAAATGTACATAATTAGTATTTAAATAAACTGAAAATCATCTGAAGATTGGATGTACTAGGAAACCTAAAAGACTGAAAGATGATTTAAATAAATATATCAGAGTAATTTAAAGGAAAAAAGCACTGTGGGAGTGATTCTGGACTTAGTGGCGAAAGAGGAAATTATAAAAGTAATTGGACTTGATGAATGAATGAACGAATTGATAAATTCATTAGACAAGCAGTTTGGTGAAGTGTGTCTAAGGTAACCACAAGGTTTTCAATTCTGTTTCCAACTCTGCCTAAGTGTGTTACCTTAAGCAGGTCAATTAATCTGCCAGCACTACAACTGTAGAAAGTATCTGAAATGAGCCATAATGTAGTCACCACGGATAAAGAGTTCAGCCAAATGAACAAGACAGTATCACATCCTCAATGGAAGGTGTGTTTACATTATATTTAGATCAGATACTGCCAATGTTTGTACTTTAACCTGACCTATACCCACCCTAAGGAAGCACTTGTCATGTCCTGTAAACCCAGCACATGCTTTTCATTCCATGGATTTACTTTTGATGTTCACATAGGTACAAAGCTATCATTTTTTGATTTGTTTCATTGAAAGATTACAGCACAGTAAAAGTGAAACATACATGAATTTTAAACTGTTTTGTGAGTCTGTATTTGTGTGTACTGTTTTGTCCTGTGAGTTTGTAAGGTTTAAAGTGTGATTCAATGGAGCGATTACAAGGTCATCAACGACAGCTCAATGCTACCACTTCAGACTGACCCAAATGCATATTATGTTATGAAAAGGTATGTTTCATCCCTCACAAGCATTTTCCAGGATGAAATACTATCAGTACAATTTTGTTCACATCGAAATATACAATGTAAGCTTGACTAATATCTCAGGATATGTACCACTGCTACACTCTATAAAAGAAATGAAGGATATGGAAAAGACATGTAATTACTTAGAAGAAATGTACTGACATGGAAAGAGGATCTCAACAGTGCAGACTTAAATGGTTTGTAGATATTAATTTAAGAGTTAGAATGAAGAAACTGAAAACATCTGAGAAATGGTAAGTCCTGAATTACAACAGACAACATAAGAATACTACACAGTGACATATAGAATCTCATAAAATACTAGTAAGATGTTAGGACAAATTCTGGAGGTATTCTTTGTTTTTTCTGTCCTCCCGGCCATCTGACCTTATGTTGTTTTGTTGTTATTTATTCTTGAATAAATATTGGCCTCATCTTAATTTTTTTCTCTTCTTGGCAACTTTCTTTTGTCATCTTGTGAAGCATTTTGAGCTACATAGTTGTATGAAAATGTGCTATATAAATAAATGTTGTTGTTGACAATACACCATCACTGTAATGGCAGGACTGCAGGTAGGATTGCCATCTCACTAAACTTCAAATTAATGAATGTATTTTTGACAGACCGCTTCTATTCTACTTTCCACAGACCTGACCAACAGTTACATGCTTCTGAAACTCAAAAGAAAATCCTTTTCCATGTTTGTGTGAGAACTTTTATTACAACACCGTGCTGACGCTTCAGTGAATGTATCACTGTTTGGCAACTTCTGGTTGACTTTGCTGCCTGATAGTGAAAAGAGAGCACAGAACTCAATCTCTTTAGTTTTGCCCTAAATGATTGCCAGGCCATGCACTTCAAATATATTTGCTAAGAATTTAGAAAAATGTTATAAACTAATCTATTAGCTCATTTTAAACTGTTTATAATTTATCTTGTGTACATATAAAGGTAGGTAATAGTTTATAGTTGCTTTTAGAATTAAATGAATTATAATAATAAAAATCTTTCAGTAATCCTGTGAAATCAAAGTACATTGTTGGTAAATTTACTGTGTACGACACATTTGTTGTAATTTTTCAACATTTCCTTTCACCCATCCATCAATTTCATGAACTATAATTTTCCATTTGTCTGTTGTCCAAAAAGTACACAACTTCAAAATGGGGGAAGAAACCCCAGCCTACATGAAGAAAAACTCACAAATTCATCACAGACGGAGGTTGAGTCAGGTCCCTAGCCATGTGTTTCCTTGAGGTAGATCCAGTTTTCCCCCTTCTCTCAGGACAGCAATAAACATATTTGTATGAAATCATCAGTTTAACAATAGACTGGCACGTTTCTTGAGAAAGCTGCATTGTTTTGGGCATTTTTTTTATCCCAGAACTTAACTTTAGGAATGCCAGCACGTGGTAACCCAAAGAAAGACAATATACTTGCTTTATTAAACAGAACAGCATGTTTCAGCAGGTCTAATAACATTTAAAAGGTTTCTCTAATAATGAATTTGCGTTTATACATGATCGTTAAGACACTGAGGAAATGGCTGCTGAAATGGGACTTTGCAGTCATAGGTGAATCATAAATTAAAGAACAGTCATTTCAAGCAGTAATTGCCATTAGCAACACTAATAATGTCTTGGTTGTCTTTTAAAATCAATTTAAAGTTATCTTAATAAAGAAGGTATTAAGTTCCACCAAAAAAATAAACATTTCTGGGTAATTCTAAACTTGTGACCAGTGGTGCATTGTATGTCAGCATAGCAGAATCCCAGTGAATCTGTCTTGTGCCAAATCATCAATAAAAAAGAGTCAGGAATACATGATATCCCTAGACTAGAGGCCTTTCCACATCATACTGTTTCAAAAAGGATTTTCTTTTCTTGCTAGATAAGATACTCTAAGGTTCCAACCTATGCCTTTGAAATTACACTGTCTTGTATTTTTACTTTTTGGGATTTTTTCTCTGGTGTGCTACTGCTGGTGGACTCAAAGCTCAGTGTAATCTTCATCTTCCCTTTAACCTGCCTGTTTTTCACTCTGAGCACGCTATGGTGGCTGACACACTTTCAAAATAGTCTTTTGTGCTGCATTTGGTAAAAAAAAAGAGTTCAGTCCAGCATAATTATAAGCAACATGCAAAAAAAGGAGACAAAAAGATAAATGTCAGCTGTAAAACTGTTATGTAATCATTGTATAACATGTAAACTGTGCAAGGGAGACAAATTGATCATGCTGACTTTCGAATAACATCACTATGGTACTATGGTAATTAACATAAAAGCATGCAAGAAATCCAAATTGATGTAATTTATTTTCTTCTTTCTTTGTTCTTTCAGTTATCACATAAGAAATTCAGATTTTACTGACACCTCATCATTTTCTTATACAAGATCTCCACCTGCTGTTAGTTTGAACACAATACCAGTGAAATTTAAAGAAATGTAGGAAATAGACTGGACACATCCTATGAAAAGTTTGTTTAATATGTAACATTTATTTTTATTGTTAAATTTCATTTAGAAGAATTATGTGTGTGTGTTAACCATTCGGTTATTATAGAACAAAAAATAAATTATTGTACGCAGTATAATATACAGTGTTTACATATATATACAGTATATGTATTTTTGTTACATTTGTTACAGAAGACGGACTAGGCTGATTGCTGGACTGCTGTATATATATATATATATATATATATATATATATATATATATATATATATATATATATATATATATAAAACAAGATAGCCTGGCCACAGACAGACATGACACCAGATATTCACAACACACGCGGTTTATTTCTCTTCTCCTACATACAACACAGCACAAACACAGTTCCCAAAGACTCACAGTCCTTTTCTTTCCTTCTTCTGCCACCTCTACTCTACTCCTCAAAGCTCCTTCATCTTCCACCCAACTCCGACTCTCTGAATGGAGTGAGGCGGCCTCTTTTCTAATGCACCCAGATGTGCTCCAGGTGCTCCCTGATGATTAGGAAGTGCTGCATGGGCACACGGTGTACCTGCTTCCTTGTTCAGCCGCACTTCCTGGTGTGGCAGAAGTGCTGCGGCCCAAGGCACCTTAGTCCTTTGGGCCCCCCTGGTTGTGGTCACGGATCCCCACAGGGTTGAGCATTCCAGTTCCATGGCTGCCCTCTTGCATCCTGGGGAAGAAATTGCCCCTCTCCCGGTCCCCTGCTTCTCCAGGCCTCCTGGTGGGGCCAGATCCTCGTCCGTCTATCATTATATATATATATACTGTATATATATTGTGAACCACCAGGGCACGTAAAGCCACTCTGACCCAACACAGACAGGCAAAGACACAAGTGCAGCACACAACACACTTTTATTTACAGTGGGGTGATGCTTTTCTTGCTCCCCACAGTCCTTTTCTTCTTTCTTTCTTTCTTTCTTTCTTTCTTTCTTTCTTTCTTTCTTTCTTTCTTTCTTTCCAACTCCACTCCTCTTCTGGCAAGCTTCATCCACCTCCTCCCAACTCTGAATGGAGTGAGGCGCCCACTTTTATGTTGCTCCTTGAAGTGCTCATGGTGGCTCATTAGCGTTACTTGGAATCACTCCCAGGTGTGATGGAAGTTCAAGGTAAGGCTCTGCAGCTCCCCCTGGCAGCCCCCACAGAACTCAACAGGGCTGCACAAAACTCCAACTCCCAGTGTGCCCTGCGGGAATCCATGGTGCCACAGCCATCCAGAAGGGCTGCCCTCTAGCGTCCCAGGGGAGATAATGCCTTACATGCTCTCTGCCCTAGTCCATCCATCCAGCTGGTGTCCCAGCTGGTGTCCCAGCTGGATAATGGCTGTGGCCACCCATCACAATATATATATATTTATATTCATAGGTCTGAATTGCAACCTGATTAGTTGCATGGTTACCTACCAGGTAATGCATGTAGTTGGTCTATGAATGTAATACTCCAACCGGCACAACATCAGAGGCTTCGCCTCCCACGCTGATGTCTGAGGGTTGATCTCCGTAACAGGAAGCAAAGGTGCATACACCTGATGAGCCCCAATTAGGGCAAACACGTGTTGTGTACTCATTGTATTATTTGGCATATTCTGTATAACATACATATTCAGTATATGTGTATATAGTACTGTATATATATTCTGTATACAGTATATGTATCTGTATACAGTATGTACATTTTTTTTTGTTCTCTGTATTAAAGTTCAGTATGTTGCTGTTTGAGTGTGGATTTAAGAATGGAGTGCTTGCTGACTAATGCATGACAGGCTTGTATTTTTTTTTGGTTTATTATTTTATATGAGAAGATGATTTGGTAAAGTTTTGAGTGAAGTTCATTTTTTTCACCTTCACTTTAATGTTAAAGAGTATTTTTCTGTTGATTAATGTCAAAAAAGCCAAATGAAATCAGCATGTATCAAACCTAAGACAGGCACCAGCCATACATGGGGTATCAGTCTATTACAGGACACTCTCACAGGCATCAGGTTAATGTCAAGTCATCATTTAAATTAATATATATGTATGAGTTACAGGAATTTAAAAAGTCCACAAAGGAAAAAGGAAAAAATCAACACAGGCAGGGGAGAATTTGAAAACTCCGCATTGACATCGACCAAGCCAAGAAACGAACCACGTTCCCTAACTGTCTACCATTACCTCACATCACAAAAGTGAAAGGTCTTGGCTTGATCTAAATCAAAACTTGTCTTAGCAGTAATTTTTCATTTATACTTTCTCAAACAAAATGCATTTTATGAATATTATGAGATCTTTTATGATTTATTTATACTATGATTTTCAAAGAATATTTTGTCATTTGTTACAGAAGAATGACTAGGCTGATTGATGGACTGTAATATAAGAGTTATCAGGAAAGTTTGAAGGAGCTGAACCTTGAGATTGTAGGGAACAAAAAGATAATGAACAATAAAAAATAATAAACATTCACCCATCTGTTTTCTAACCGCATTTTTCTCTTGCATGGTTGCATATAACTGCAGTGTGAAATGCAAGGTAGGAATCAAACCGGAAGGCGAGGTCACATTACATAATGTGATGGGAAATCTGGACTACTTATGCAGACATGGGGAGATATGTGCAAACAAAAGAGTTAATAATCAGTTCAGGATTTGGACTCAAGTCTCAGGAGATGTGAGCCAGTAGTGTTAACCACTGTTACATTCTTAAATTAAAGGAACAGGGCAATAAATACACATTTAAATAAATCAATATATCATCTGTATTTTGCAGATACTAATTTTATTACTATACCACAAAATTTATACCTCATTGTTTGAGACTGTGGTTCCATGCCTTTACAGTGCTGTTTGATAAAAGTATGACAGTGATAAAGTGAAAGATATTTTATGTGAATAAAAACCAGCATTGCTGTAGTACAGGTGTGGCTGCAGGCATTTATTTCAACTACAATGTCTCCATTACATTTAGTTTATGGGCCATGCTATTTCATTCGATGTTTTTCCAATTGCATCTGATAGCACTCAGCTTTGTCACAAATTCTTTCCAGTCACCTACTTAATAATGGACACACATACCAATGAAATATCTCTGTTCTTATTTGTGATTAATGGTTAATAGCCTTCTGGTAAAATAAAATAACTAAAAAATTGAAAATTTTTATTGAGTAAGTGAATTAAAATGAGCAGAAAAAAACAGACTCTGGGACAACTGACAGATCACTAGAGGAAGCCATCTTACAAAACATAGAGTTTCATTAACAACAAGATTAAATTAAATTGTTTGAGAAAAGCATCCAGGCACTGTGGTCTTCCAAGGCCAGGACTGGGCATTTTGGGTTTAGTAAACAAATGCTGTAAACACAAGAGTACTATATTAAATAAAAAAGAGTTATTACTGAATTATTCAGATGAAGATTTAAATCTTCCTTTCATGGGTACATGGGAAAAAGAATTAAATCTGACTAAGAACATATGAGGTTAATTCAATCTTAGTTACAGCCATGAAAGAAACATTCTACCATGAAGTTTTACTTGATGCATATACAGTAAACTCAGAGGGTGGGCTGGCATTGCCAATTGTGAAAAATAATATTAGATATATGTTAGACTAGCAAAATACCCGCGCTTCGCAGCGGAGAAGTAGTGTGTTAAAGAGGTTATGTAAACATATATATACATATACATATATACATATATATACATATCTACACATACACATATCTACATATACATATATACATATATACTGTATATACATATACACATCCACATATATATACATATATATATATATACACATATCAACATATATATACACATACATATACACACATACATAAACACACACATATACATATATACATACATACATAGTGCGTTGTAAGATGGGCTGTGATTGTTACATGGGAGGGAGACGACAAATCACAGCTTCCCGCTTTCTAATCGGGCCTGTGATTGGTGCTTTGACTGATGCCTAGATCCCACAGTATGTCCCCTTAGGAGAGGCATTAGGCAAGTGTAATTGAATAGCGGTGCTGCAAGTTTAGCTTTACACCTGTTTTTAAGGCTTATTGACTGAAAGGGGCTTTCATGAAAAAACTTAGGGCTTTGCTACAGGATACACCCTCCACAAGTTAAGGAAGTAAAAATAAAGGTATATATTTCTGTTTTATTTAAACCTTTTAAGTTTGTATGCGGGCGGCATGGTGGCACAGTGAAAGGTGCCAGTTAGGAGACCCGGGTTCGCTTCCCTGCGTGGAGTTTGAATGTTCTCCCTGTGTCTGTCTGGGTTTACTCCGGGTACTCCGGTTTCCTCCCACATTCCAAAGACATGCAGGTTAGGTGCATTGGCGATTCTAAATTGTCCCTGGTGTGTGGGTGTGTGTGGGTGTGTGCGCCCTGCGGTGGGCTGGCACCTTGCCCGGGGTTTGTTTCCTGCCTTGTGCCCTGTGTTGGCAGGGATTGGCTCCTGTATTTAGGATATAGCGGGTTGGATAATGGATGGATGGACATTTGTATGCATAGCCCCATTTGCCCGTTTTCGTTTTTTTTCATTCTTCAGTAATATTTCAGCAAACCCGGAGCTTGTCAGTTCAAATCCTGGTACTGACACCACTGTGTGACCCTGAGGAAGTCACTTCACCTGCCTGTGCTGCAAAAAACAAAAGTAATGTAACAAATTGTACCTCAGATGTTGCAAGTTGCTGGAATAAAGGCATAAGTCAAATAGATAAATATGTATTATACACATAGGAACTATTCATTTATTTTCAGTTAAGTCATCTGCAGCAAACCTTTATAAATGAGGGTTTCTCCTTTTTAGATAGTGCAAACTGTTTCTTCTTCATTGACGTTTTCTCTTGGAGAGCTTTTTTCATTTCATTGAAAATTAAAGCAGCAGCTGCCAAAATATGTAGCTTTCTTATTAATTTTTCAACATTGTGTAAAATAACTTTATAAAGGAACATAAAAGGTTTAAATACTGGTTATCCTTTTACACTAAAATATTACTAAAGAGATACAAAAAAAGTAAAATGCATATGTTGTTTTTCTTTAAGGAGATTAAATATTACTGAAGAAAGAAAAAAAAAAAACTAAAACAGCCAAATGGGGCTATGCATACGAACTTAAAAGGTTTAAATAAAACAGAAATATATACTTTTATTTTTACTTCCTTAACTTGTGGAGGGTGTATCCTGTAGCAAAGCCCTAACTTTTTTCGTGAAAGCCTGTTTCAGTCAATAAGTCTTAAAAACAGGTGTAAAGATATTGACAATAAGCTACGCAAACCCACCAAGACATGCAATCGTTTAAATCAAGGCGCGAGTCGAAAAACACCATCCGATACTATTAGTTAACGATTAACACATTTGTATATGTATTGTAAGCATACAATACAACTGATAATATGTTGCGCTTATTTATCTGGTGTACCGACATTTTTGCGCGTTTAACGGCTGAAATCTAACGTGGTTTGTGCCCTTTAGAATGAAAACAGTTTGCATTTACCTTTTTAATAAAAAGCGAGCTTTTAAGCCTGAGAAATCACCCCGTAAATGCACACGTTTAATTCTTTATCACTTCAAACAACTGAACTATCCAGAACATTTCAGGCATACATCCAGCATTCAAACTTTGTATAAAAAGCACAACTGTTAAAGGAATTCAGCATTTCTTAATTGAAAATGTTGCTTTAATCCTCAACATGTCTCAATGAGTCGTTCTGGTGGTTTTACTTGACGTTTTGATCTTCTGGTTAATTGTGTTTGCAGTTGAGATGTTCTTTCCTGATTTATACTTGTTTTCTCGTTAATATTTGTTTCGCTGGTGTTAGTGTTCTGATTAGAGGTTATTGGTCCTTTGATGTCTCGACGGTTTCTTCTTAGAACAACTCCTATTACGCAATTCCGTCTCATACTGTTCTATTGTTTATCCGCTTTTCTGGAAACGTAAAAAACTTGTGCCGCTCAAACGTCACATTGCGCTTTGGGTTGCAATACGTTTCGAATTTTTCAACTATTTTGTTCAATTTCATATTGTCTCCATGTTGTTCAAACTGAAAATTGTTATACACCTCTAGCGCCTCTTCGCCAATTACATGTAGAAGCATAGACGCTTTCATTTTTTCACTTTTCCTATCTGCTTCAATCGCAGCAAGATATAACTCAAATCTCTGTTTAAATCTTTTCCAATTTTCAGCTACATTTCCCTTTAACTGGAGATTTGGTGGGGGCTGTAATCCTTCCATATTTTTTTTTTCTCTTTTGCTACAACGTCTTAGCGCTTTCTGACCACGTTTTCGGGTTACTCACAGACACGAGACTCGTTCAAAAGCTGAACCTCTTCTTCACATTCCTCTTCCAATCCGTCACTTCTGACACCATGTAGTGATCTTGTTGGGTTCGTAGTTTAATCAATACACAGGATTGAAAGATATAATAACTTTTTAATAGACAGACTTTAGAGACATTTACTGTACAAGTTACTACTCGTTCTTTAGTTCACACCCATTCTCCTACTTGCATCGGCATTCACAGGCATTACTAATCATTCTGTAAGTATCCCTTAATAGACCTTACTAATCAACTATCATTACAAAATCCAACGTGGTTTGTGCCCTTCAGAATGAAAACAGTTTGCATTTACTTTTTTAATAAAAGGCGAGCTTTTAAGCCTGAGAAATCACCCCCTAAATGCACACGTTTAATTGCACATGTGTTAATATGTATGCTTACACAGTATTAAACCTACCAAGACATGGAATGGTTTAAATCAAGGCGCTGCACTACCTTCTTCCAGATCGGCCCCAAGGCGTTTCACGTGATTACGTAGGAGGCGTGATGACGCGATACGCGACTCCGCCCCCGTCCATTACAGTATATGGACAAAAAAGAGGTTCCAGTTATGACTTACGCTTTGAATTTCGAAATGAAACCTGCCTAACTTTTGTAAGTAAGCTGTAAGGAATGAGCTTACCAAATTTCAGCCTTCCACCTACACGGGAAGTTGGAGAATTAGTGATGAGTGAGTGAGTGAGTGAGTGAGTGAGTGAGTGAGTCAGTCAGTCAGTCAGTCAGTCAGTCAGTCAGTCAGTCAGTCAGTCAGTGAGGGCTTTGCCTTTTATTAGTATAGATATGTTAGTTTACATGCCATTGGTTTAATACAAAATGAGATAAACCTTCCTTTCAAAACAGTGTCACTTTTGTCCAAAATGCTCATTTATTCTGAAAGCTTGTTAAAATGTATATTTTATTTTAAACTAGCAAAATACCCGTGCTTCGCAGCGGAGAAGTAGTGTGTTAAAGAGGTTATGTAAATATATATATACATATACATATATACAGTGGTGTGAAAAACTATTTGCCCCCTTCCTGATTTCTTATTCTTTTGCATGTTTGTCACACAAAATGTTTCTGATCATCAAACACATTTAACCATTAGTCAAATATAACACAAGTAAACACAAAATGCAGTTTGTAAATGGTGGTTTTTATTATTTAGGGAGAAAAAAAAATCCAAACCTACATGGCCCTGTGTGAAAAAGTAATTGCCCCCTGAACCTAATAACTGGTTGGGCCACCCTTAGCAGCAATAACTGCAATCAAGCGTTTGCGATAACTTGCAATGAGTCTTTTACAGCGCTCTGGAGGAATTTTGGCCCACTCATCTTTGCAAAATTGTTGTAATTCAGCTTTATTTGAGGGTTTTCTAGCATGAACCGCCTTTTTAAGGTCATGCCATAGCATCTCAATTGGATTCAGGTCAGGACTTTGACTAGGCCACTCCAAAGTCTTCATTTTGTTTTTCTTCAGCCATTCAGAGGTGGATTTGCTGGTGTGTTTTGGGTCATTGTCCTGTTGCAGCACCCAAGATCGCTTCAGCTTGAGTTGACGAACAGATGGCCGGACATTCTCCTTCAGGATTTTTTGGTAGACAGTAGAATTCATGGTTCCATCTATC